>NW_006296627.1:4587566-4595744 GCF_000327345.1 Myotis davidii | reverse complement strand
CGGGACCGGAGGGCACACCATCTCCTGGGGCCTCTTCAGGGCTCCAGCTCGACCTGGGCCCCCGGAAAGGGCCTTGGCTCCCCGGCGACCCTTTTGCCCTCTGCAAAGAGCTCCAGTTCCCGGGGCCGCTGACCGGGCCACCATCTCGAGTCCCCCTGCCCTCAGCAGTGAGCGGCCGGCCCCACCCCCGCCGAGACCGAGTTCGACAAGTTTGGCCAACAAGTCCTGGAACCTCCATGGCTGGGCCTGGCCTGGCAGCTCCGCTTGGGCTTCATGGCTCTGAGCTGTGCAGCACCCGGCTGGCCAGAGGGGCCGGTCCAAAGGCGACGTCCACAGGGTTGAGAGCAGAGCCCGCCAGCCCCTGGGCTCCGAGGTTTGGTGTGGAAGGTCCGGGTTTGGAGTGCGTCATCGGGGAGCAGGCACCTCGGCAGGCAGGTCGGGTTTCCAAAAGTGCCCCTTTGTTATGCCCCTCCCAGGCCCTGCCTCCTCCCCTTTCCCCGCGCCACCCCCTCCCCCAGCCGCCCCGGCCACTGATTCCAGCCGCTGTCGCCTAGGTGTCCCTATGTCTGCCGCCCCCTCCGTGCCTTCAACGCAGGGCTGCCGGCCCTCCGGGAGGGGCAGCTGGAAGAAGAGGCCTTGGGTGCAGCCTGTGACTCAGGACAGGATGGTTGGGCAGGGCAGGAAGGCAGCACTCCCTCCCAGGGACTTGCCCCCAGCTTCTGGGAAGAGGGAGGGCAGGTCTGGGCCGGGGTTACCTACCTGCCTCAGGTAGGGAGAGTGGGTTCTTTCCTGAACCCCAGGATTCCTTACCTTGGCCCAGGCAGCTATGAGGAGACCCTGCCAAGTCCTAGCCGACTTCTAGGGGTCCAGTAGGTGCTGACTCCCTGGGCCGGGAAGCTTTCATTATCTGCTTTCTGAGCTCTTGTCTGTGGCAGCGTGTTCTGGGGACCGTTCTGGGTCTCTGCTGAGACCGGGAGGTCCAGGGTGCAAGGCCCACCCCTACAGCTAGATCCAGCCGGGGCTGTGGGGCCTGGCTGTGCCTGGGGCTGGGTCTTGTGTTTGCTCTGGGAGGCCGGAGGGAGCAGTGCCAGCCCTGCACACAGCTTGCTCTGTTCTGGGGCCAGAGAGAGGGAATGGGTCGGGGGCAGCTCTCCAGGGAGCTGGGAGCATGGAGCTGGGGCGGGCAGGGGGCTGGGGCCCCAGGATGCCTGGCTGGGACGGCACCAAAGGCCGGTAATTGACAGCCGCAGCTCCGGTTCTCTCCATCTGGTTGGCCAGTGGGACAGACTCAGAGGAAGCAAGGTGAAGGAAGTGCTGAGGACCCTGGTGGGGTTAGCTGCTGTGCTCTGTGCCCAGACACCTCCATAGCAGGCCTGGGCTCTCCTGTTAGCTGAGGCGGGTGGGGGAAGCCCGCACAGGCCAACCTTTCACACAGCGGCTGTAGCTGTGGGTTTCCTGGTCTTCAGGGGAATGACATTTGTGTTTTCATTCAACTACTAACACCAGTGCCTGGAGGAACCCAAATTGGACCCTCAGGAAGTCTGTCAACGGCTGCGGACAGATCCTGTGGGATTTATACCCTGACTGAGGGGTCAGAGGGGCTGTGGGAATGGGGATGGTGGGTGGGGCTGTGGACGAGATGCCTCGATTTGAATAGGAAGAACTGGTAGAGGTTCGTCAGTATGGAGGGGGCACTGCGATGAAGCCTTGCTTGGGGGCAACAGGCACATTCCGTCCTCCGTCCTCCGTCCTCCGTCCTCAATGGGCCTGGCGGAGTCCCCTGGGCTTGCTCAGAGGAGGATGCGATTTCCTTCTAGGAGCCCGAGTGGCTGCCTCGGACAGCTGAGACCCTGTGCAGAGGCAGGAAGGGAGTGGCCATGTGCCACCGTGTCCTCTCGCCCCTGGGGTGGTGGCGTGGGTAGGAATCCGCCTTGCCCTGCTCTGTGATTCTGGAGAATACCCATAACCGGCCCGTCACCTGTCTGACTCCCTCATGGTGTCGCAGACTCTGAGCATTTTGAGGGTGGGGCTGAGTTGCTCATTACCCACAGAGCCCTGTGGGACCTCAGATGCTGGGGCCAGGATGAGTCTCCTTGTGACCGTCAGGCCCCTCATACTGCTGTTCATTGCTTGGTTTGAGTGTTATACCAGCCCTGGCACAGAAACAGACCGGGGGGCAGAATTTCCATCTGAGGAGGGAGCTGAGGCTCCCTTACGAGGCCGAGATGGGACTCGGGCCTCTGGGCTCTCAGTCCTTCCCAGCACAGGGAAGAGTGGCTGGCACCCTCTGGCTTGGCCTGGTCTGGAAAAGGACCTCCTTGTTGTTCAGGGAAAGGCGGCAGGACCCCAGCTGGGGCAGGCGTCCTCTGTCTCATCTGCAGTCAGAGAGGTGGGGCCCTCTGCCCACCACCCACCCCCGCCTGCCAGCTAATCCCCGGCTGGATCGGATGACCTGCCTGGATTCTCCTGGCTGGAATCTGGCGCTTCTGACAGCAGTTGCTATATTGGGGGAGCTGGGCACCGCCCTGGACGGTCTAGGTCCCGCCCTCACCCCCTGCTTTGCTCTCATTAGCTTCCAGGCAGAGTCAGTGGAAGCGTTGAGAGTTGGACAGCCAGGTCCCTGAAGTGATCTCTGGGCTCCAGGTACATGGGGTGAGATGGGGGGAGGGCAGACCCAGGGTAAGAGAAGGAGCTTTGAAACCGCCATCTTTGCCCCTATCCTGGCCCCTCTTGGGGACTCCCAGACCCCTGCCTGCTAAGTCCTAGTTACAACAGCCCCGTGGGTGGTGGGATGGCAGTGGGGTGAAGCCCAGGGACAGGAGAGGGCCTCTTGCTCTCCCAGAAAGCACGTGCCCAGCTCCTCTGCTTACCTCTGTACTCCACAGCCCCCGCCCGCCACCATTCCGTGCTGCAGGGACACCATGGCTCCAGAGGAGGACACTGGAGGGGAGGCCCTAGAAGGCAGTTTCTGGGAGGTGAGCAGATGGGTTTGGGGGTGGCACTGTCATGCCCACCCCTCTGGGCTCAGCCACCTATCTGGGGTTGTCTAGCTGGCAGCACCAGCCCTGCAGGGGGCTTCTCCCTGGCCACTCCGCCCTTTCCATGTACACCCCAGGCTGGCAACTACAGGCGGACAGTGCAGCGGGTGGAAGACGGGCATCGGCTGTGCGGGGACCTGGTCAGCTGCTTCCAGGAGCGTGCCCGCATTGAGAAGGCCTACGCCCAGCAGTTGGCTGACTGGGCCCGAAAGTGGAGGGGTACCGTGGAGAAGGGTGAGCCGGCATATGAGCCTAGCAGGGCGCAGAGAGCTACCAATGTGGGGAGATCAGGCAGGCAGCTTCTTCTTTTTAATCCTCAGCCAAGAAATGAGGATATTTTTCCATTGATTTTTAGAGAGAATGTATGGGAGAGGGGAAGAAAGAGAGTGGTGGTGGTGGTGGGGGGAGAAACATCAAATGGTTACCTTCCATACGCCTCAATGGGGTGCGGAGGGGGTGCGGACCAGACCTGCAACCCAGGTATGTGCCTTTGACGGGGAATCGAACCCAAGCCTCTCCGGTGCCAAGGCAGGTGCTCTAACCATTGAGCAACCAGCTAGGGCTTGGGCAGCTTCTTTTTGCACCTGTGGTGGAAGGTTGAGGCTCTCGTGTCTGCTTTCCTGTTAAAGGGAAGATCCTCCTGGTAATTCTCATGGCAGTGCTGTTAGCGTTTGCTAAGTACAGTCACGAGTCATTTGGTATTTCTAACAACCCTGTGATGGAGACAGGCCTGATGTACACATTTTCTAGAGGACATTCGGAAGTTCAGAGAAGCTAAGACTTGCCTGAAGCCACACAGCTAGGAATAACAAACCGGACCAGGCCTTCTGATATGGGATCTTTCCACCCTAACTATCGGCCTTCCCTGGGAACAGACACTGGTTCCTCCTTTTGAGGCAACAGAGTATAGAGGTTTATGCCACAGGCTAGATCTGAATCTCAGTCCCACTTGCAGCTGTCATGCTCTGGGCAGTAAACTTCACTAGTGTGGGCCGGCCGCCGTTTTTTTTCACTTGTTAACAGTTGATCATGACACTGTCTTCATGGTGGTGGATGAGGCAAGGGTTTAGTGAGATCTGGTATGTCAAGGCACAGAGCGGGTATGCAGTAAGCAGCAGCTGACATCGTTGCTCTTCTTTGCATCCCCACGGCGTGCCTGGCACCTGGAATAGCACCAGGGGCGGGGGGTAGCTCGTTTCCGGTGGCTTTCCTGGCCTGGCCTAAGTCCCATGCCTCCCCGCAGGCCCCCAGTATGGCACGCTGGAGAAGGCCTGGCACGCCTTCTTCACGGCGGCCGAGCGGCTGAGCGCGCTGCACCTGGAGGTTCGGGAGAAGCTTCACGGGCAGGACAGCGAGCGGGTGCGTGCCTGGCAGCGGGGGGCCTTCCACCGGCCAGTGCTGGGTGGCTTCCGAGAGAGCCGGGCGGCCGAGGACAGCTTCCGCAAGGCCCAGAAGCCCTGGCTGAAGAGGCTGAAGGAGGTGAGCCTGGGAGGGATGTGCAGTGGTGGCCTGCTCCTTACTAAGTCCACGGGCCCGGGGTGTGGTGTGCGGGGTCCAGAATTGTCCCTGTGTGTGCCAGGTTGAGGCCTCCAAGAAGAGTTACCACGGAGCCCGGAAGGAGGAGAAGACGGCGCAGACTCGGGAGAGCCACGCCAAGGCAGACAGCACGGTCTCCCAGGACCAGCTGCGCAAGCTGCAGGTGCGGGTGGACCGCTGCACCAAGGAGGCCGAGAAGGTACCGCCATGGATGGGCTAGCCCAGCTCAGGGCTTCCTGAATGCCTTTCCCGGTCCCCAGTACGCTTCCTGCTCTCGTGCTCACCTGCCACCCTCTCTCCAGATTACCATTTAAAGGAGGAACCTGAGAAAAGACGATGCTTTACCCAGGGAAAGGAACAGTGCAAGTTCGGGCATTGGGATAATTTTAGCAGCTGAGACCTTCCCAGCTCCCTTCCTTTCCCAGTGTTCCACCTGGGACCACCTTTCATGTTGGTTGCTTTGACAGAGTGCCTTTCCCTCTAGCTCTGCATATCCAAATCTTCCCATCCCCTGAGGTGCCGGTCAGTTTCCTCCTCCGCCATGAAGCCTTCCCTGATTTCTTCCACCCCCTCCTGGGTGGACCTCATCTCACTCTTCACTCTCCATCTCTTCTTACTCTCACGTTTCGTCTTCACTCACCAGACTCTAAAAGCTGCTGTGCCCAAATGTCACCTCTCTTATTAGGCTGTTAGGGGCAGGAGCCAGACCGTGTGACTGGTTGCCTCTGGTGCCTAGTCCAGGGTCTAGCCCAGCCTTGGGCAAACTACGGCCTTCGGGCCCTCCAGTCCAGTTTAAGAACCCGTCGTGGCCCTCGAGTCACAAAGTTTGCCCACCCCTGGTCTAGGTCTAGCCAATGGCAGGTACTCAGTAAATACTAGCGGAATCATGAGTGGAAGGAGGTCTCGTGCTGAACAGGCCCCCTCCTCCCCACCCAGACAAAAGCCCAGTATGAGCAGACGCTGGCAGAGCTGCATCGCTACACCCCGCGCTACATGGAAGACATGGAGCAGGCCTTCGAGACCTGCCAGGCTGCTGAGCGCCAGCGGCTTCTCTTCTTCAAGGACATGCTGCTCACCTTACACCAGCACCTCGACCTCTCCAGCAGTGAGCGGTATGGCCTGCGTGGGCGCGGAGATCTGGGGAACTGCTGGGTCTCTTCCACTCCCTTGGGCTCTGCCTGGGCTGAAAGAGATTTAAGGAGGTGCAAGGGCTCTAGGCTTCCTAGTTTGAGGGTTGTGCCTCGGGCCACAGGTTCCATGAGCTCCACAGAGACCTGCATCAGGGTATCGAGGCAGCCAGTGACGAGCAGGATCTGCGCTGGTGGCGCAGCACCCACGGGCCGGGCATGGCCACGCACTGGCCACAGTTTGAGGTACGTGTTCCAGGTGGGGCTGGGAGATGGGATGGACTCCCATGGGGCTCAGCCTGGACCTCAGGAGGGAGGCCAGGACTTGGGATGAAGAGGTGAAGGTGATTTAGATGGCCCTGGATCATCAGCCTGCAGGCCAGCCTGACCCTAAGCACTGTCCCCACAGGAGTGGTCCTTGGACACACAGAGGACAATAAACCGGAAGGAGAAGGGTGGCCGGAGCCCTGATGAGGTTACTCTGACCAGCATCGGGCCCACAAGAGATGGTGCTGTGCCCCCACCTCAGTCCCCCGTGTCCCCAGGGTGAGAGCCAGAAACTTGGTTGTTCAGCTCTGGCCCCTGCCCTGCCCGCCTTTCCTTCATTCCCTTCGCACCTGAAGTGGGTTGAAAATGGGTGTCAGAGCCATAGCCGGTTTGGCCCAGTGGATAGAGTGTCGGCCTATGGACCAAAGGGTCCTGGGTTCGATTCCGGACAAGGGCACGCACCTTGGTTGTAGGCTCCTCAGAGCTCATGCAGGAGACAACCAATCAATGTTTCTCCCACATCAGTGTTTCTCTCTCTCTTCCACTCTCTCTAAAAATCAATGGAAAAATATCCTCAGGCGAGGATTTAAAAAACAAAGAAAGAAAATGAGTGTCAGGGACCTTGGACCTCCCGAGTGGCTGTAATGCCAGTGTTCACGGTGGTTTAGGTTTGCCAGGTGTTCCCCCGTTCCCTCTCATGTACTGCTCATGTCAGCACCATGTGGCAGGAAGCCCTGAGCTCGCAGGCAGGTGTGGCAGAGATCAGGCCAGACTCTTCCAGTTCTTCCCCACCTGCCTCTCCCAGGGTCCCTCCCGGGGGTGGGCCCTTGACTGTGGGTCCCAGGCTCTCTTGGTCAAGGTGTTCCTCATGCCCTGAGCCTGCCCCTTCTGCCTCCCCTCTCCCGCAGTGGGCAGGATGAGGAGTGGTCAGACGAGGACACTCCCCGGAAGGCTGCCACTGGGGTGCGGGTGCGGGCGCTCTATGACTACGCTGGCCAGGAAGCTGATGAGCTGAGCTTCCGAGCAGGTACCCTGGGACCCCTTTCCTGCTCCTTTCCAGGCTTCAACCTTCCCTCTCCATTCATTGTCTTGAAGAGGGCGGGTGGCAAAGGGAAGCCAGACACCTACTTCTTAAGGGTCAGTTCTCTGACTCTTAAGGTTGCTCTGGGTCCAGTCTGCCTCTCGAAACCTCCAGCTGGGGTCCGACTGCTGCATCCAGGGCCTGGGGTGGGGTGGCTTGCTGACTGGGACTGCCCTCTGCCTGAGCCAGGTCTTTTCCCCTAGCTGGGTTCTCTGGGTTACTGCCTGCCGCCCTCAGTCCTTGACCCAACTGCAGGAACCGGGCTGGGCCAGGGCAATTGGCAATGACCAACCCCCCTTCCCCCAGGGGAGGAGCTGCTGAAGATGAGCGAGGAGGACGAGCAGGGCTGGTGCCAGGGCCAGCTGCAGAGCGGCCGCATTGGCCTGTACCCTGCCAATTACGTGGAGTGTGTGGGGGCCTGACAGCCCTGGCAGCCCTTCTGCAATGTTTCTCCACCCTGAGCCAGAGCCCAGCTTCTGGACAGCCGGACCCGAGGGCCCTGAACCAGTGCCCCTGCTGTCCCTCTGTCCCCTGAGGAGGGAGGAAGTCCTGGGAGTCAGGAAGGGGAGGGGCCGACTGAGTCTAGGCTGTGGGTAATGGGAGGTCAGGTCACAGAAGGGTTCAGGGTACCCGGGCCTCCCCAGGAGTGTTTGGTCTCCCCAGGAGCCATGGATCCAATTCCTGGTCTCTGTGTTTTGGGGTTCCTGGGGTGGGCTTGAGGTGAGTGTCGTTCTGAGCTAGCAACACTCTTTTGTGGCTTGTTCTAGTGTGTATTAAACTTGAAAAAAATAAAAAAGCATTTTCAGGCTTGTGTGCACCTTTTTATTTATTTATTTTTTTTCATCTTTTATGATACTCCACCCTTGCCAGGCTGCAGAAGGCTTTGGGGGAGAGAGGCACCGAGGGGAGGTCCGTGGGCCCAGAGAATGTTACGGGGACGGGGGTTGGGCAAAGGTTGGCCAGATGGTGCCCTAACCTTGGGTGGAAGAGGCTGGCATCAGGCTTGGTTGGTGTGAAGCGGCCACAGCTCGAGGCGGGGTGCTGACTTCTGAGCTTGGTGGGGGCGGCCCAGCCAGTTTGTCTTCCCTTTCGGGCCGGTGGCACCTTGAGCACTTGGTAGGACTGTTAA
>NW_006296627.1:4586508-4587508 GCF_000327345.1 Myotis davidii | reverse complement strand
CATTGGTCCAACTCAGGACGAATCGCCCCACCCCTCGAGGCCGACCTCGTGCTCCGCCTTCGCGGCCGCGGATTGGCCCGCGACGGGGCCCGTCAGTCGCGCTGGCGTCTGGGAAGGAGAGAAAATGGCGTCCGAGCCGAGCAAGACCGAGATCCAAACCCTTTTTAAGAGGCTTCGCGCAATTCCGACCAACAAGGTGCCTGAGCGGGAGGCGCGCGGGGTCTAGCGCCGGCCGAGAGGAACTCTCCCGGCTCCCCCGGGGCCCGAGGGAAGGAGAGGGGGCGGACGTGGGCAGTTTTCCTGGGTGTCAGTGCCCGGCCTCCGCTCGGGGTCCCTGATCATTCGCTCATCGCCTCCTCCATCCAGGCCTGCTTCGACTGTGGCGCCAAGAATCCGAGTTGGGCCAGCATCACGTACGGTGTTTTCTTGTGCATTGACTGCTCCGGGGTGCACCGCTCCCTGGGTGTTCATCTCAGCTTCATCAGGTGGGGTCTCCTTATGGCGGCTGTGTTTCTACCCGACCAGGGCTGTGCGCTCAGCAGGGCAGAGTGGCGACCTGGACGGTCCTGAAGTCGGTGTTCGGAAACCTCCCGGCCGGGGTCCGGTAGCCTCCCACGGGAGGGCATCACCTGCGTAGACCCCTGATCCCATAGACAGTGCGTTTCCGCGTCTGGGTCAAACTCCCTTCTTTCCTGGCGGCCAGACTGGACTCTCCGGGCGTTCGGTTTGGAGAAAAATTAGCTGCACTGCTCTTGTCGTGCTGACGTATTGGTCGAGTACGTCTGAAGTGAGACCGGCCGTCCTCAAGTAGAAAGCCAGGGCCAAGCTTAGGGCCTGAGAATTCAACCGCCCTCTGATCTGGAAAATAATTAGCGCCCGTTTGACCCTGAGGCTGAGGAGCAGAGCTTTCGTGGGCAGGGAGCAGTGGAGGACATGGGGTGGCGGGGGGCGGGGGGGTGCTGCCGCCCGAGACCACAGGCAGGCCGGGTCTGCAGGGAAG
>NW_006296627.1:4543522-4586350 GCF_000327345.1 Myotis davidii | reverse complement strand
GAGGATTCTTAGGGCTATGGCAGCGCTGTCCATGGTTCTCTAAGCGTGGAAATGGGTCACTGTTCCTCTCAGAGGGGCTTCAGATGGAAACTAAAGCGGACAGAGGTTCCCGGGGAAAGGCCGAGAGGGTTGGGGCCTCCAGCCATCTCGGTCTCGGCCTGGATGGGTGGAGGATGGGCACACGGGGACGGCATGCTGTCCTCAGGCGGGGCTGAGTGAGGGCTGGGCCTCGGTCCGTCATCCCCGGACGGGAGGCTGTTTTCCGCAGGGATTCCTGAGAATCTGTACCTCCGTGAAGAACTTTACCTCCATTGTTTATATAGGAGAACATCTCCTGTAACTGGGCTGTTAGAAGGGGCTGCCTTTTACTTTGCCTTTTACTCTGGGGGGAATCACCTGTAGCACGCTCTCCTCTCTTTATTCTCCAGACAGCTTTCTTCCGCCAACATGGATGCACAGCCAGTGATGCCAACACCAAGTATGATAGCCGAGCTGCCCGGATGTACCGGGAAAAGATCCGGCAGCTGGGAAGTGCAGCCCTGGCCAGGCATGGCACCGATGTGAGTGCCTGGTCCCGGGCTGGGGCGGTGTGATGAGGAGGGCTATTCAGAGCCCTGTTTGAAGCGTGTCTTGTCCCTTCCAGCTTTGGATAGACAATATGAGTGGTGCTCCCCCCAGTCACTCTCCGGAGAGGAAGGATTCTGATTTCTTCATGGAACACACTCAGGTGAGTACCCACAAGGACTGTTTCCCATGATTGCTGCTGACAGGTGGTTAACTGGCCAAGGCCGTCTGTGATCCTGGGCATGGATCCCATTCGCCTTGGTGTGATACCTCAGACAGGGAATGTCTGGGGCCCATTGCTAGACAGGCCCAGGTGCCTCCTCCTCCCGGAGTAGGTGTGCCATGTGGCCCTTCTTAGGAACGGACCCCTGTCTGTAGACGGGGGCTAGGGAGGAGGAGAAGCATCTTGAAGGCTCTAGAGGTGTGGGGAGCCTCCAGCAGCTTTCCCTGGACTCTTCCCCTGTCAGAGAGGCACTTGTGGCCGGGACAGTGAAAGGAACCTCCTCGGAAGTCCACCCTGGGCGGAGGTTCCCCCTCCCCTGGCGCTGGGGCTGATGTGAGACTCTGTCAGTTTGAATCCCAGCTCCTCTACTTGGCATTTCCAGGATGTGGCTAAGTCACTTAACCTGTCAAAACCCAGTCTTTGCAGTAGAGATGTATCTACTTTACAGGGTTTGTTGTGATCATTAAAGTTTTTGTATGTGAAAAGCTGTTAGACTTGTGCACTTGTGCCTGGCACATGGTAAGTCCCTACTAGTTGTTAGTTGTTATTAAATTAGGGTATGGGTCTGAGTAAATAGTGGAGAGGTGGAAGTGGCTGCTAGTTTCCTACTTCTTTCTTCCATAGTGAATAGCAACTATAATTGTACTCACTACCTGTCAGTCTCCTTTCCTCATGGGCTTGGAGTCGGGCCTGGTATCCAGAAGGTACTTGTAGGTTCTTGGTGCTCCCTGCAGGCTCATTGAGGTGTCTGTGATCTGGCTTCCTTTTCAGCCCCCTGCCTGGGATGTACCAGCCACCGACCCCGCAGAGCCCGAGCAGCCAGCCCTGTCTACAGAAAGCAGTGGATTGGCACGTGAGTTCAGCCCAGAGTCCAGCCAGGAGCCCTGGTCCTGGCAAAGGCCTCGGAGTTGAGACATCTGGTCAAGGGAATAGGAGTAGGAAGTGTCCTATATCTCTGGGTGGGCTGGGATGCATTTTAATCCTTTGGAGAGAGTAATGGGCATTCCTTTATCTTTTGGTGGCCTCAGCTGAGGAAAGCCAGTGCCTCCTACCCTTGTCCCCTCATCTCCCTAAAGAGAAGTCACAGGAGGCTTTGAGCCTTGTACCTAACTCTCGCCATTGCATCCACAGAGCCGGAGCATGGCCCCAACACGGACCTGCTTGGCACCTCCCCCAAAGCTCTGGGTCAGTATGACAGCTGGCAGGGTGGGGTACCTGGGAGAGGCTCTTTTCAGATCTGCTGCTGCCTAGTCATATGGACTGAGGCCCCAGGACCCTGAGCATCTTAGCTCTCTGGACTGGGACTGGTGTTGAATTCATGGCTTCAACATCAACTGCAAGGGCTTGAGAGCCAGGCCTTTGAATTGATGAACCTGGTGGGTTGGTGTGTAAGGCCTGGGTTGGCCTCCTGGTGGGGGGCTGGCTCTAGCCAAAGTGTGGAAAGGCCAGCGTGAGATGGACATCTAACCCTGAGGTCTGAGGCAGGGTTGGCCTTCTGGTCCATTTCATGGGATTGGGGGACAGCTCTGAACTGCTCAAGGCTGGAGGTGACATTGTCCTTTCTTAGCCAGGGAGGCCTTTCAGGTCTTTGCTACTCTTTAGTCTCCTTCTGGTTCAGGGTGAACAGTCCATTTGCTGACCTCGGTTTGTTCTGTTGACCTTTGGGGGTTGGGGCAGGAAGCCAGCAGGAGACTGTCAGACTGATCACATGAGAAGGCTGGCATGACTTGATCTAAAGCAAGGCTCTGTAGAGGCCTCTGGGCTTGGGAACTACATGGAGGCTCTGGGGTGGGCCCCTTGTTAGCCACAGTCTGTTTCTCTCCAGAGTCCATGTATCTGTCACCTAAAGGGGCCCTTCCTGCCAGAGGTAACCAACAGCCACTTGGGGAGCCTCGCCCCTTGCACGCAGCTTCCTGCTTCAGGAACTGAGGCTGATGTTTGGCATCTGCCCCCGCCTAGTGGTCCTCATATTTGTTCAGGGACTTTGTCTCTGCTGCTTCAGGTCTAGTTCTTGTCTCAATCTGCTGGGAATCCCTTAATCTTGTCTGTCTTAGGCTTAGACTATCCTGACACCATTAATTGGAACTGGTGGTGGCAGCTTTGCCTTCCCTGCCTGAAGCTATTCTTTTTAGAAGCTCTTGCCAGGAAACTGCATGGTGTGGACTGAGCTGCTGCCTCTGACCTCCCTTTGTCTTCACTCATGCCTCACCTTGTTTCTCATGCAGAAATGAAAACCTCCCTCATTGGCAAGAAGAAGCCAGCAGCCACTAAGAAAGGGGTAGGTGGGGAGAGGCAGTACGGGAGAGTGGTCAGGAGTCAGAGTCAGCCTGCCTGGGTTCACCCCTTGGCCCTGCCAGTCACTGGTTATGTGACTTTGGCAAAGGTCCTCAACTTCTCAGAACCTTATCTGTGCAAGGGCTGTGAACATGTCTATCTTCAAGGGGCTCCCGGAGGAGTCCGAGATGTGCACACAGTGTGCTTGGGACATGCTGGTCCGGTAGACATCAGGCCCTGAGGCCTCTGCTGGGACTGTGTGAGTCACCTCAGGCCCAGCTCTAGCAGAGCCCCTGTTCTCCCTCTCGACCATGCTGACTGGACTCCTATTTTTTACCCTGGACTTTAGAAAGAAACCGTGTGGGTGTGCTAGAGTGCCTGGGAGGGAGCAGGGGACGTTGTGGTTGGCAAGGCCCCCATCACATGATTCTCTTCCCAGCTGGGTGCCAAGAAAGGTCTAGGGGCCCAGAAGGTGAGCAGCCAGAGCTTCAGCGAGATTGAGCGGCAGGCCCAGGTGGCAGAGAAGCTCCGTGAGCAGCAGGTGGCTGATGCCAAGAAGCAGGCCGAGGAGTCCGTGTGAGTGTTTGCCAGAGGGGCCCTGGTTCCTGTGGGGTTGGGTGGGCAGGTGGGACAGGTCAGGATGGGTGCTGGCCTCTGACACGTTTATTTCCTCCAAGGGTTGCCTCCATGCGTCTGGCCTACCAGGAGCTCCAGATTGACCGCAAGAAGGAGGAGAAGCAGCTACAGAATCTGGAAGGGAAGAAGCGAGAGCAGGCAGAGAGGTTGGGCATGGGCTTGGTGTCCCGAAGGTGAGACTCAGCTCTGGGGTGCGGCATAGAAATTCCATTGTTCTCCCGGAACCACTGCAGGTTCTTCCCAGCAGTTTGGGGTTCTAGGCTTAGTCTTCCTTCGAGGCTGAGAGATGGTTCTGTTTATTATCTTAAGGCACCTAGTACAGTGCTCGGGACAGGAGGTGTGTGCTCCCTATTTGTCGAATGAATGAAACTCAGGATCAGGTGCTCTTTCAATAGGTTCAAGAGACTGGGACAGTGTTGTGTTTTTTTGTTTGTTTTCTTTTCTTTTTTTCCGTGTTTCTTAATGGGAGTGTGGTAGTTCTGTATTTTTCAAGAACTCTGAGAACTGCAGGGCTTTTAGCATCCCTGACCCTTGCCTACTAGGCCAGTGGTGCTGCCAGATTCCAACACCTGGAAATAACCCCAGACACTCAAATGTCCTCGGGTTGGACAGTAAGCTTTCAGTTTCAGGATGTTGTGTTGCTGTGGTTTCTTAAAAACAAGGGCTGCAAACCAGTTTTGGTATGCATTTTGTTTGCTCTCCACTAAGAGTTAATACCTGGAGGTTTCAGTAGTACTAGGTTTTTTATCTCTTAAAATCGGAAAGTCTGACAGTGCTGGGGCCAGCAATCCTGGCTACAGTCAGCTTGTGCTGAGTGGTGGCTGCTCCTTGAGGGGGCGTGAGCTCCGCCATTGACCGTATGGACTTAAACATAGCAGTCCTGTGCACAAGGTATTGTGACCCCTTTTCACAGATGAGAAAATTGGCACTCGGAGCATTTAAGCAACTTGCCTGAAGCCCACACATCTAGTAATTGACACCAATAGACTTTGAACATAGAACTGTTTGATTCCAAATTCAGTATATTTCGCCATCATGCTCTACTTCTCTGGAAGAAGATGATTTGTCAGAACATGTGCTGGTCGGGTTCTATGCTCGTTGGATTCCAGTTATTCCCTCTCAGTCTGTGTGCTACTAGTGTAACACAGCTAATCAGGGAAACAAAATTATAATCCCGAGAAGAACTTTAGGTCTCCTCCCCTGCCCTGTTTTGGTCACAAGAATTACTGGGTTAATGGATATGAACAATTTTTCAGTTTTTTTCCCCTCTTTCTAGTGCAAGAGAATCTTCTTTAAAGCCAGCCCACCCTATTTAAAGCCCTATTGCAAAATATTCACTCCTAATTGATACTTTTGTGTGAATTTATTTCAACGAAATTAATCCCTAAAAAGCCTGTGTGGAGCAGAGCACAGTAAAAAGGTGAGGCATCAAGAGTTGGTACTGCCTGCCCAGCTCTGCCTTTTCTCACTGGAAACTGGACAGCAGACCCAGGTCTTAGACTCTGTACTTGTTAGTGCTCTTCTCTTCTTAAAAAGCAGGTGGGATAATTAAGAACTCATCCTTTGATGCCATTAGGCTCATTTCCCTGGTTCTGGGGCATTTTTCTTCTTTTTTTGTTTGCTTGTGTCCATCTTGGTGAAGGATGTGGCTCATAGTTCAGCAAGTCTGTTAGTACTGTCACTTGGTGCACATTATTAGTTGTTTGGCAGGGAACACTTATTCTGAGAAAACAAAGCAGGTGTAGAAAGTTGAGGGTGTGCTCTCCCGTTGAGCACAGTTCTGTGCACAGGTAGTGGGAGAAGGCTCTGGGTGCGAAGGAGAACCCATGCTTATGCCAGCAGCTGGGTCCCTTCTTGGGTGGTGACACGAGTGGTCACCACCGCTCTCACGCCCGGCTCTGCTTTCTCCGCAGCTCTGTCTCCCACTCGGTGCTGTCTGAGATGCAGGTGATTGAGCAGGAAACTCCAGTGAGTGCAAAATCCTCCCGCTCACAGTTGGACTTATTTGATGATGTTGGTACTTTCGCCTCTGGACCCCCAAAGTAAGAGTTGTTGGGGTGAAAACTTGGCCATTATATTCCTCATCAGGTTCTCTGAGTCACTCCACTGTCTCCCTAGGTACAAGGACAACCCCTTTTCCTTGGGGGAAAGTTTTGCTTCCCGCTGGGATACAGATGCCACCTGGGGTATGGACAAGATGGAGGAGAAGGAGCCAGAAGTGACCATCTCAAGCATCCGGCCTATTTCAGAAAGGTGAGTGGTCTAGGGCAGCACTGTCCAGTAGAACTTTCCATGATGGAAGAGTTCTGTACCTGGACTGTGCGATACAGCCACTAGGTATGTGGCTACTGAGCCCTTAAAATGTGGCTGGTGTCACCAAGGAGCTACATTTTACATTTAAGTTTAAATAGTCACATGTGGCTAGTGGCTACTGGGTCAGACAGTGCAGGAATCGGGCTTTGGTTTGAGCTGTGCTTATCGTCACAGAAGGCCTAGCAGCCTCTTGTCCAAGATCCATTTCTTTGGCAGGAGGGGTCTCTGATTTTATGTTTCAGTCCTTACCTCCCAAGGGTTATGTGTCTTTGGCCCCATCTTATTTTCTTTTTTTAAATATATATATTTTATTGATTTTTTACAGAGAGGAAGGGAGAGGGATAGAGAGTTAGAAACATCGATGAGAGAGAAACATCAATCAGCTGCCTCCTGCACTCTCCCCACTGGGGATGTGCCTGCAACAAAGGCACATGCCCCTGACCAGAATCAAACCTGGGACCCTTGAGTCCACAGGCCAACGCTCCAGCCACTGAGCCAAACTGGTCAGGGCTTATTTTATTTTCTTAACAGTTTATTCCATCTTAATCTGGGCAGTATGTTTAATTAATAAATTATCTGCAAATCATCTCTTTGTAAAATGGGGACATAAGTAATGACTTCACAGGGCCACTGAAAGGATTAAATGTAATGAAACTTGAAACACCTATCCAGCATCTGTGCATGTCAGTGCTGAGTAGGACCATACACCTTGTCATCCACACTGGGATGCTTTTTGAGAGTAAGAGGGGGTGCTGTTAATAGTTATGCCAGGAGAGTAAGTATAAATCTAGGCCAACCGAAACATGGTCACCAGTGTCGGGCAGTTGTACCTAGGAGGAGAGTGGCAGTAGTGACATTAAGACACCCTAGACTTGACGAAGCTGTCGTGGTTGGGGCAGAAGCCTTGTCCCCTCCAAACCGCATTGCACGCCACCTCGTGGCGGTAAGAGCAGCTCTCTGCCTTGGCTTCAGTGTGGAGAAGGGAGGGGCCTCATCCAGGGGAGGGGGCCCCTCAGTTCCAGAGCCAGTCAGATAGGGCCTTGGTCAGCACCCCCAGATTTGCCTCTGATCACAATGGGATAGTGACACCATCCCCTGACAGTAATGGGAAGGTTCAGAGATGGTGTTCCACATCCACTCTCAGAGTCACAAACCGGAAGGAAGTGGAGAGCCGGAGCTCAGGCCCCGAGTCCAGTGAAGCACGTCAGAAATTCGCAGGAGCCAAAGCCATCTCCTCTGACATGTTCTTTGGGCGGGAGGTGGATACTGAGGTGAGTAGAGTTGTCCACCCTGAGGCTAGAGGCAGCGGGTAGAAGCAAGACCTTCCTCCCTGTCACTAGTTTGGGCTTTAGCACTAGGGTGGCTGGCCTGTATGAGTTCTTGGGACGTCGGCAAAAAGATCCCCAGCCTTTTCTTCACCACAGTATGAAGCCAGGTCTCGGCTACAGCAGCTCTCAGGCAGTAGTGCCATCAGCTCTTCAGACCTCTTTGGGGACATGGATGGAGCTCATGGAACAGGTAAGGACCAGAGGTGTGGGTACCAGTGAGGCCTGTGAGTAGAGGGGGAAGGGCTTCCTGCAGGCCTTGGGGTCACCCCTTTCTTTGCTTTTACAGGCAACGTATCTCTGGGGAATGTGCTCCCCACAGCTGACATTGCCCAGTTTAAGCAGGGCGTCAAGTCTGTGGCCGGGAAGATGGCAGTGCTGGCCAATGGTGTGATGAATTCTTTGCAGGTGAGGCGGGGGCTCCTTGACTTGGAGTGGGAGAGGCCTGAAGAATAGTGCTGGAGGCTGGCCTTCGCCACATCCAGACACTGCCGCCGGGTAGCCCCTCAGCCCGAGGGAGAGCTTTTCCTTTTCCTGGAGGGCAGCTGCACTGATTCCCCCGTCTTATCACCTGCACTACTTTCTCCTTTCTCAGCTTCTGTGAGATTGGGCAGGGCTTCCCCTTGGGATCTGGCCATTCCCCCTTGGGATCTGGCCACAACCCCTTTCCCGAGTCACAAAAAAAAAATCTCTGCCATGGGGAGATTGGTGCCCGTTTCCCCCACACCTCCAATCCCAGTCCTGTCCGGTGTGCTGCGGGAGGGTGTGCGTGCTGGGTTGGAGGTGCTGACTTAGTTTTTTCTTCCCCCATTTCCAGGATCGCTATGGTTCCTATTGATTCAAGCTCCGTGGCGCAGGCATATGTTGGTGACAGCAGCAAAAACCTCATGATTACCAGGCCAGGGCTGTTGCCTGTGGTTGGGGAGGAATTGTTACTTTGTGTGTGGTGTGAGTGGGGTGCCTTTGAGGACCTCTGGTGAGGGGATGGGCAGAACCAGCCCTTGGCCTCTGCCTATAGATGGGGCCCTTTTTCCTTCTCCCTCACACCCTCTCCTGTGTGCTAGATTATTGTCCTTCAGTCCTGCTCCCAAAGCTGCTGCTCACTTGTCCTGCCATGCTAGGAGGGAGGGAGGGCATCTCCTCAGGATGGCTTATTCTGGGCCCAGCCCTTCTCTGATAGGGAAAGGGAGAAGTTTAAGGCTTTTGGGCTGGCTCTAGCATCCTTCCAGGTTGTCTGGGGGTTTGGTCCCTGACCTCTGGAACCAGCGGGGACGTCTAGGAAGCGTTCTGCTGTAGACCAGACCCCAGAGGAGGGAGGCTCTGGACTTGCTGCTGCTGCTGCATTGGCCTCTTCTGGGCCCCAGGAGAGGGCAAGGGAGACGAAGGACCTTCATCTGGGCCTTACTAAGGGCTAGAAACTTGACCTGGTACCTAAAGGTGTCATTTGGGATCAGACTGGAGGCCAGAGTGATGATCTGTCCCACCACCCCTTTCTGTAGTGGTCACTGGGAAGGTTACTTTTCCTGGGGTGTCGGAGCCTTATTGTCCACGTGGACTACAGGACCCGTCCCCTCGAGACTCTTCTTTCCCCGCTTGGTGGCCGTGGCGAGTCTCATGTGCACTGTGATGTCCTGCTTTGGACGCAGGGGATGTGGGGATGGAAGCAGGCTGCTGGGGCTCAGCTTTCTTCCTCTACGTCATCCTGGGCTTAGGGGGGCCTGGACAGCACCCCACCAGTGAGAGCACGAGGTGTCTACAGAGCTGCAAGCCTCGCCCCCTGGTCACTGGACCATGCACTGTATCATTCTTGGTGCCATCTTCCCTTGCCATGCTGGCAGTGTAGGCCCACTGCACCCCCTGTGGGTTGAGGGTAAGGCTCCCAAGCAACACAGACCACTTCCCACCACCCTCTCCCCCAAAGGGACTGGAGTTTCTTTCTGGACGTTTGTATTGAAACATAGTGGTGTCAAATAAAGCCCCAGCAGGGCCCTGGGCCCGTTGGTCTGAGTGAAGTGGTGTCCTCGCTGGATCCTGCCTCCCTGCCCAGTGCAGGCCCCTCGCCTCACTGTCTGGGCTCCCACCGATACGGGTAGGGCGTCCGTGCCGAAGCTGAGGGCACTTTCTCCAGGGCCTCCAGCTTGTCTCTTCTCTGAAAGCCAAAGTCCCCTGGCTTCTCGGCCCTGTGCTGCCTCGAGGTCCGGTGCAGCCTCGACCTCACCACCCTGTTGCACGCGGAGGAAAGAGCTGGTGTTAGTTGGCCCCGGAGCTGGGGCAGGTGAGCAACCTCAGCAGCCTTGCACCTCATCCCAACAGTAGACTTGATGACGTGTTTCTCAGTGGAGTTTAATAAAATATACAAACCTTAATGGAATCCTTTTAAATCCAGGAAGAAAGGATGTGTGTGTATAAAGCCCTGGCTTAGTAACCCTCTTCCCCTATAGGGGCTCTCAGAACATCTCTACCATCTTAGGGGTCCGCAGAGTAGTTAAACCACTAGTCTGGAAGGTGGATTGTTAGAAGGGATGGGTGGAGGGAGCAATGGGATCTCTACTAAGCCAGTGACTTCCAAACCATGGATCTGGGACTTTCAGCTTTGGAATGATCTGGAGTGTTCATAATCACAGACTTGTGTCCCACCCCAAGCTGGAGGTGAGTAATTTGCATTGTAAACAAACTCCCCAGGGGATTCCCTTGCATACAGGACTTTCCAGCTGCTTTTAACTAGTTGGAGGCTGGATATGGTTGTGGGCCTGGAGAGCTCTCAGGGTCCTAGAGCTTCAGTAGCTCTGGATCCTCCAGTCCTTGGCCCTACCGGGCTTTAGGGGCCAGTTCCTGTTAACTTCAGGGAGGTTACAGTATGTGCCAGGAAAATGTGTGCGCTCAGTTGTGGGACCTTTGGCTTCGGTTCAGAGGAGGCATCCTGCTCTGCTCGGTCCCTGGGTGGGTTTTGCTTTCTGGAGGACCCCTGCCCTCCTTCAGCCTTGGCCGGAGGATTGTACTCCTCAGGCCTGTGTCCACAGCTGCATCCCACTGCCCTAGCCCTGAGCAGGTGAAACTCTGGCTAGAAGGCTCCGCAGTGCTGACCCTTGGTGGCCAGGGCCTTTAACATGGGAACCTGGCCTTGAACCCTCAGAGCATGTTCCCTGGAGACCCATTCCGGCCAGGAGAACCTTTCCTTTGAAAGGCTGTCATGTGCAAGAGGTAAGCCCCTCTGTTCATTATCTGAGGGAGTTCTCCAGGCTGAGTGGTCCTCTGGCCGCCACCTCCTGGAAAAGCTGAGATGCTGGCACCAAAACCCCCAAATCACCCCTTTCCTTCACCCCCCTCCTTCAGTCTAGTGAGTTTAGACTCACCACTTAGCAGACACAAGGGACTTTATTCATTTCATGTTTAGCTAATTGACACAAGAGGCTTGAAGCAGTGTTTGAAAGTGAAATGGTCTTGCCCACGCTTTGTCCCATCATGCTAGTGGCTCTTTCTCCAGTAGAAGGCCACTGTGATCCTGTCCTCTCATACTGGCATCACCGGTGCCACCCCTGACCATGCAAGGCCCTGTGTGGCTATTCATGGTCTTCACCTTTCCTGGAGTTGCTGTGAGATGAACCTTCTATGGGGCCAAGTCCCTTCCTGGCGACCTCAGTTCAATCTGCCATTAGCTTGGCGCCTGGGACAGGGAGAGTAAGCTAACTTTCTTGAATCACTGCTTGGGTTGGCTGATATCAGAACCCCTGGCAGGTCTTGGACTGTGGCTGTTATTTGGCCTTTCTGCCAGCAGAGGGCAGCATGGCACATGGACAGGAGGAATTGGGTGGGAGTAGGAGTTGGGTACAGGGTGTTGTAGGCAGGACCCTTCAGACTCCTTAAATCTCGGACTCGTCTGTCTCTTCAGTGGAGCCATCGCTCTCTGCATCCACTTTGCGGGCGTGATGGAGGGGTCTCCAGGAAAAGCCAGCCCGGTGAGGGGTTCGGGAAGGCAGGCAGCTGGCCTCTGGACTGGCACTGACTGAGTTGACCAGGACTGGGATCTGGGCCAGCCTGAAGAAGGAAAGAAGCCCAGAGGGCAGGAAGATGCCTCCTGTCCAGAGACCAGGACCTCCACACACTTGCATTTGGATGAAACCAGGGGCTATATTCCCAAGGGATTCAAGGGGACGATACCTCAGACCTCTGTTGGCCCCTAAGTTCTTCCCTGACTGATGGGGATGTTATAAATGAGCACTATGACCCACGATGGGGCACTGCCATGTCCGACTGAGGTTTGCTCCCACAAGGGGGCAGCACCTTCCCACCTGACACTTACAGACGGTCCAGCTCCTCATCCATGGCTGGGTCATGCATCAGGTCCCCTTTGTCAGGCAAAGCTCCTAGGAAATAATGGGGGTAGAGGGGGTCATAAAACTCAATCAGGCTCCTGTCAGATGCCACTGTGCCCCCACCTTGATATCTGCTGATCTACGATCTGGGAAAGAGCTTTACAGAGAAGTTTAAGAGGACTGCTATCGGGGCAGGGAATCTTGGGTACTGATGGATAAATTTAATGTTTATAATGTTTAATAGCCCTGGTGCCCCCCCACCCCCACCCCCCCGGGGCAGTGACTACAGCTAAGGAGACATCCCCAAACCTCAGGTCGCTGCACAAATAGTGATCCCCTTCCAAGACGAGATAGTGGGTTGTGAGCTGGCCTTCTTCGAGGCCCCCCAGTATTTGGCTAAAAAGCCATGGATACAGGATATGGATCAGGCTAACCACAAAGACCAGAAATTAGATTTGTGCACCCAAATCAGGGTGACCCCACTTTGAAGACTGGTAAAAAAGGTTGCCTCAGCTCCTTCAAGGGGGTTCCCACGGGTCAGGAGCAGACCAAACTGGCATGGCCGGAGCCAGCAGGAGAGCTGTCCCATCTCTGCTGTCACCCATTGCTCTCAGCTGGTTTCCTCAGCTGTAAACCAGGGGAACCAATTCTTTGACCTTGGGGAAAGGTGAGAAGAGAGTCTTGGATGCTCCCCAGAGCTGGGAAGGAAGGTGGAGCTAAAGTTTGCAGATAAAAGGACTCTCACCAGCAAATTGTTGAGGGAAAAGAGATCATTGGTAGAACCCAGATCTGGCAATTAACAATGCTGGTCTGTAGAAAGCCTCAAGCTTAAAATTACCTACCTGGCTCCAGTTCAATTCCCGTCTTTTCCAAAGCCTTTTCAAATGATGCCTCCTGGTCCCCTTTGCTCTAAGTGGTTTTCAAACTATGTCCCACGGAGCCCTCCCTCATTTTGTGGTGTGGTGGGTGCCTTGACGACCAAGGGAACAAACTGGCTGAGCCCTGGGGGCAGCCAGAACTCCAGATCGCTCTCATGCCCGGGAGAAGCAGGTGAGGGCAGAGACTACATGCTTCTTCCCATCTCCCACTCCACCAGCATTGTGCTCCGTGGAAGTGGTTGACTGAATGACTGTCCTTTTTAAAGGCCCTGGAAATAGCGAGGGCATGTGGCTGGTCCAAGCTGTGATGCAGATGCTCCTGAGCTTTTCCTTTTCCTGCCTAGTGGCTGTGACTGGTGGAGGGGCCGGGAGGATGGTCTGTTACCCAGGAGTGTGAAAGGGGCCTAAGCAAACCCCCACCAGTCACTTCCAGCTGGTGGCCTTGGCCACCAACCTCACTGGGCTGAGGTGTCCCCAGACCTGTGCATGCCCCAAGCACTGACTCAGAATAATGGCTGTCAGGTGGCATCATGGCTGAGTGGGCCCTCAGTCAGTACCTACAGAGCACCCTAGCAGGATCAGATCTAAAGCATCTAGCCTAGTATTGGCCTACTGTGGCTGGCATTTAATGAATGTTAAATTTCCTTCCCTTGACCCTGTCCCCTCAACTGGCAGAAGAAAGGGGAATTCGGAGTGGAGTGTCTCTTTGGGACTCAGGAATGGGGGATTCCCAGCACACCGGGGTCCTCTCAGAGAGAGACAAATAAAAACCCCTTGCCCGGCTGGCATGGCTCAGGGGTTGAATGTCGACCTAGGAAGCAGGAGGTCATGGTTCAATTCCTGGTCAGGGCACATGCCAGGGTTGTGCGCAGGAGGCAGCTGATCAATGATTCTCATCATTGATGTTTCTATCTCTCCCTCTCTCTAAACCTGTTATGGCACATGCCTGGGTTTCGGGCTTGATCCCTGGGGAAGGGGTGTGCGGGAGGTAGCCGATCAACAGTTCTCTCTCATCATTGTTGTTTCTCTCTCTCCCTCTCCCTTCACTCTGAAATTAATAAAAATATATTAAAAAAATAAAAATA
This sequence comes from Myotis davidii, assembly GCF_000327345.1. Lineage (NCBI taxonomy): Eukaryota > Metazoa > Chordata > Mammalia > Chiroptera > Vespertilionidae > Myotis > Myotis davidii. The sequence goes on along the minus strand of NW_006296627.1, from coordinate 4,572,739 downwards.
TATTTTAAAAGAAGAACCCCTCAAGCTCTGCTGGATGGTGACCTGGGAGGGCAAAGGGTGTGGGAGAGGAGCAGGGTAGTGGGGGAGCGGGGAGGAGAGTGTTGAGAAGGCCAGCCAGTGAGAATAAAATGGCGGACAGAAAAGACTGGGCCAGTGCAGGCCCCTCCCCTCCGTCTGCTCTTTTTCAGATGAATCAGATTCTTTTCCTGACTGGGAAAAGGCCTCCCCAGACACACCTTTGCCCTTGATATGTAATCATCCAGTGCTCCTGAGTAAACAGCGTTATGTCTGCCAGGCTTCTCTCTAAATAGAACTGGGGGTTCTCTGGGGAGGGGCTGCATGGAGGGGTCTTCATGTTGGGGCGGGGCTGCGGGCAGGGAAGGCCGTCCCTCCCCATGGGAGTGCGAGAGGTCTGGGAGGGCACAGTCTTGTGTTGTGCGTATCCTGGCTTCCCGGGCCTCAGAGTCTGGCCCTGGAAGTCAAGGCAGAGGTGGTGATGCCCCTCCTCCCGGGACCAGTCGGCCAGTGGGGGCCAGTTCCTCTGGGGCTTTGTACTGCGCGGCCACAAGAGGCTGTGGCCACAGCCAGCTCCGGCTTACCGAGGGCCTGGCTGATTCCATGATGCTTGGAGAGAGCCACAAGGAACCCGTAGAAGGTCAGTCTCTGAACGCTGCTTAGGACCTCTTTGACAAGTGCCAGGGGTGGGCAGCTGGAAGAGGGAATACATGCCGGATTCAAAGATGAGCCAGTCTGTGTGGCATCTCTTCATCCACACCTTCAGGCTTCGGAAGGACCTGAGTGTCCTGGGGCCCCTAGGACCCTGGGGGAGCCTGGCAGATGTCCAGGAGCAGGGAGCAAGGCCTTGACTGTGAACATGAAGGTCATGTTCACCATTTGGTGCTTTTGCTGGGAGCCGGGGCGGGGTCGGTGGGGGGAGTGGGAAGGGGATAGAGACATTGCAATAGGTAACAACAGCCCCTTCTAGAAAGAAACCAAAAGTGGGGGTGCTGTCTCCAGTGGACTGTGAACCACACAGGACAGCTTTACCCTCCCTTCCTGTACAGTGAGTTGGTTACACAGTGCATGTGTTTCCTTCTCTCTAAAACGTCAAGGCCAGTCTATGGCCCAGGAAGGAGAAGGGGCCAGGCTGGTCGTCCGCCGTGGCCTTGCCCAAATGAAAGCAGTCCTCCCTAAGGGAGCACTTGGTCGGGGGGCAGATGGCACTGTTCTAACTTACACTGTGCCATCAGAACCCTAAAAGCCCTGGGCCAAGGGAACAGCCTGATGGAGGTCTGTCCCAGGGCCAGTGGCCCACATTCCCTGGCACCAGTGGTGGTGGGGGTGTCCACGTGGACATTTCTACCTGTACTTGTGCCGGTCACACAGGCTCTCCAGGCGCTGGTAGAAGAGCGATGCCTCGACCCCCTCCAGCATGCTGGCCTCACCCAAGACAGGCCGCTGGCGGTGCTGCCCACTGGACGATGTTGGCACAATCACTGTGTTGGGGTTCTTGCCTGACAGTAGGTCCTGGTAGATGGCAGCCACACTCTCCAGGAATTCTGGGTACCGTGGAAGAAGGAGACACAGGTCAGGCAGGGAGGACATCCTTCATCCTGTCACTGTGTCCCCTCCTGTTAGCTCCATGTGAGTGTCAATGCTCAGGGCATGGTGTGACCACCACACTCAGGCGAGGTGACACTCATGTGTGTTCAGTTCAAATGTCCCCTCTTCTGGGCACCAGGTGAGGTTCCCCCATCACATAATTGCACACCCTGGGTTCCTCGAGGCATTGTCAGTGATGAGTTTTCTGAGTAATAGCTTGTGGACTCCGTCTCCTTGCTGGCACGGGAGCTCCTCGAACCAAGGCAGGCACCATACATGCCTGTCAACCCCCTGTCCTGGCACCTGGCTCTGGGCCTGGCATATACTGAATGGCTGTAAATGTTTTTGTGAAAAGTGAAGGTGTGCATGCTCCCACTGGTAAGCCCCACCTTCTGAGGCCACCTGCCTCTGTGACTCAAGAATGCATGTTGGAATACCAGCATGGGAGAGAAAGCCTGCAAGCTGTGAATTTTTTCAACCTTTGAAACTGGTTTTGAATTTTAGTAACCAAGCCATAGTCAGTGAGCAGTGACTGACGCACGCGCTGTGCGGTCGTGATGCTGGGCCCACGCTGCTGCGAGAGGAGGGGCTGGCAGATGGCGAGGGGGAAAGGCTCTCACAGACATGGCTGCTCCTTCCCCCTCCAGGGCCCAAGAGCTTTAGAAAAATGGGAGTAAACGCCTGGAGCTGCGAAGAGCAGGTGGGGAGACCCCAGGCTCCAGGCCCCGCCTGACAGAATGTGATGCCGAGTGAGGCCAGGGCTGGCTGGGGCCACCCGTTGGCAGGAAGGCCACGTCCAGGCTCCAAGGACAGCCTTCTGTTTACTGGAAGAGCTCGTTTTAAATAAGTTTGCTTATGGGCATAGCCAGCAATTTCTAAACCCAGCGTTCCATTTGATGTTGTGTGTGAGCTGCTGTGCATTTGTATTTGTTGGTCTGTTTTTTTTTTTTTTTAATTTTATGGTTGGGTCACAACATGAGGAACTGTATTTAAATATGTATTTTATTGATTTTTTACAGAGAGGAAGGGAAAGGGATAGAGAGTTAGAAACATCAATGAGAGAGAAACATCCATCAGCTGCCTCCTGCACACCTCCTACTGGGGATGTGCCCCCAACAAAGGTACATGCCCTTGACTGGAATCGAACCTGGGACCTTTCAGTCCGCAGGCTGATGCTCTATCCACTGAGCCAAACCGGTTAGGGCTGTTGGTCTATTTTTATTCCCCCTGATTCCAGAAGGGATTTAAGGGCACAGCTGGTGCGTCTGGGGAGCAGGTGGGACCCAGGACTGGTTTGCACTTCCTTAAAGCTGGGTGGGAACCTGTGTGCCCACACATAGGGGTCAGGGCCCCGGGGTGGCGCTGCATGGCCGTGGTCCAGCGAGTGCCTGAGAGCGCCAGCTGGGAATGAGCCCTCTGTCCAAGTGTGGGCTCCAGCACTTCGTAGCTCTGCAGCTTTGGCTACTTGCCTCTGTGAGCTTGGCTCTTCAAGGACCTAGCTCTCAGGGCTGTTGTCAGGGTTAAAGTCCTTAGTGCTATGCCCGGCACAGTGAGTTTTTTATAAGCAGTGAATTTATCAGGTATTGTCACTATGGTGTGTATTGCTGTCATTGTCATTTTCAGCAATGTCATCGCACTGCCGACTGAGGTGTCTGTGTCTTGAGGACGCTGAGAAAGCAGGTTTTGTATAGTGACTCCTGTTACCGCCCACCCCCCCACCCCCACGAGAACTAGCCATCCCGTAGTGACCGGGGTGAAGCATACCACGAAGGAAGCGCGGCAGAGAAATGGGCACGCGATGGAGTCATGGAGTGGGCAGCCGGGCGGGAGAGGAGAGGAGGTCTGATGGGGCCACAGGGGTCCTGGGAGACTCTCACCTGAGTAGTAAAACTGGATCTGGAAGGCCAAGAGGAAATCTGAAAAAGACATCAAGCAGTCCATGGCATCATCCATGAGCACAATCCTGAGGGGGAAGAGAGAGAAATATGTGTGTGAGTGTGTGTGTGTGTGTGAGAGAGCGAGCGAGCGCGAGAGCCATTCCTGGGGCTCTAGTCTCCCTTGGGGTAGCAAGACGTTGGGAGAGGGCTCCCCGAAACAAGCTCCTCCCAATCACCTCACTTCTTCATCAGTTGGGCTCTGCTACCAAACTAAGCTGACCACACTACCAAGGGCAGGCTCCCAGTTCAGTCTCCGTGGCACCAGCTAGTGGATGGGGCCTGAGGAGGGGCGGGGGCAGCCAGGAGAGGGTGCGATTGTACTGCAGCCAAGATTTCTTTTCATATACTTGAGCAGTAAATCCTTTCATCCTGCAGTGAGGACCGTTTAGTCAGAATAAATACAGCTGATTGGAAAAGGCAAAAGGAACAGCCAAGAGGTTTAAAGGGGTCTTGGCAAGTGGCACTGAGATTTAATAAGCTCCCCAGGGCCGGAGAGCTCCAGAACCTCCATCCGGGGACACGGAGGGCAGACAAGGGAAGCGGGCCCAGAGCTGCTGGGGACTCTGCACTTGAGCGGGTCAGAGCACAACCTGTCTCCTGACAGGGTGGCCACTGCTCCTGTTTGCCGTCCTCTCACAGGTGGACCCCTCCTGGTGTTTCCTCTCTGTAGTTCCTTCCACTGCACCCCCCTCCCAGGGAAAAAACCACGTGACTATTAAGGGCTCAGACCCAGGCCATATTCATACTCTGCTCAGGGCCCCAGCAGAGGGAGGACAGGAAAGGAAGGATATGAGCACTCGCTGGGTTCCTTCCATGTGCCAGGCAGGGTGCCAAACTCATCTACTGAAAGGGAGCTGGGACCCCAATCTGTTTCTGACTGGGCCCCTCTGGCTTTATTTTTACATTAAAAAAGTTTTATTTTGATCTCTTGTGTATTTTTGTTTGTTTAAAACGTACTTTTATTGATTTCAGAGAGGAAGGGAGAGGGGGAGAGAGATGAAAACATCAATGAGAGAGAATCATTGATCAGCTGCCACCTGCACACCCTCTACTGGGGACTGAACTCGAAACCTGGGCCTGTGCCTTGACCAGAAACCGATCCTCGACCTTCTGCTTCATAGGTTGATGCTCAACCACTGAGCCACACTGATTGAGCTCTCGTGTATTTTTCTAAATCTCTCTGGACCTCCCACTGTCAGCGGGTCCCCAAACTGGCATCTGCATCAGCTGCGGAGAGAACCGGCACTGCTGACCTCGGGGAAGGGGCTTTAGAGAGAAGACAATGTGAGTGGTGCCCCTGGGGTCTTTTAAGGCAGGTGGTTCTGGTTTCAGATCTCCCTGAAGAGTGAAAATGGTTCCTAATTCTAGTCTGTAGTTGTAGTAATGATCACAATGGAAACCGGTATCCCACTTACTTCATGGCACTGTAGTCATTAAATCTTATCCCACAACAGTGAGGTAGGTGGTCATCATTTCCACTTTACAGTGAACAGACTAAGTCTCAGAGAAGTTCACCTGCTAAGTCACAAGCTGGTGAGTTTGCTTGACGCCACAGGCCACGCACTTTCCCTCGGGCCACACTGCCTCTTTCACATGGAGCATAAACACTAACCCTTACTTCTTAGTTCCTGCGGCTGATTTGTCTTCTTTCTTTTCACCTACATGTGAAGGCCAAACTGTTTTTCATGTATCTCTTCGGGAAGAAAAAAATTGCCCCAACTACCAGAGTTGAACATTCAAATTCTAGCTGGGAAAAATGCGAGGCCAGAAGGTGGGAAGAAGCAATGCTGCCGATGGCCACAGGAGGGCACCCTGGTCCCTCCATCAGTGGCTTCTGGGACAAGTCCTGAGCCATAGCCAAGCAGTCACCCCATTTCTCATAACCTGCGGATAACCCAGGGAGGCAAAAAGGAAGAGAGAGGGCACAAAGCCCAGATTCCAACTGGATGAGGAGGGAGAGGCAAGAGAGGTAGAGAGAGGGCCGGTAGGGCGGATGGGTCAGCGGAGACGCCCACACTACGGAGGAAGGGTGAGCTCTCCCAGAATGCTCAGGGAGGAAGAGCCACCAGCACCCAAAGCTTTCCCCTCCCAGGCTCAGCGGAGAAGAAAGGTCCCAGAGGAGGGAGCGGGTGACCTTTCCTTCCTGGCCTACTCCCAGGACAGCGGAGGACCGAACGGCCTGCAGTTAATAACTGAGGAAGAGCGCAGGCTGAGAACATCCCGAGCAGGAACCCGCGGAGGGGAGCCAAAGCCTCTGAAGATGTCCTTGGCTTCTCTTGTGTATCATCAACCTGGACCCAGGGCTCCTGTTTATAGCACTGACCTCCATTCACTACTTCCTACGTCATCCGTTTGTCATTTATTTATATTGTAATACAACTCAAATAACACAAGATTCACCGTTTAGAAGTATACATTGCGTTTTAGTACATTCACGAAGTAGTGCGACCATCACCACGGTCTCACTCCAGACGCGGTCGTTCTCGCCAACCAGCATGCACCGGGATAAGCCCTGCCCCACCCGGGCTTCGAAGGCAGTTGCCACAGCATCTTCCTCCCACAGCCCCAGACGGGACTAGAAGCTACAAACAGGGCCTGCCCTTCCAGCCCAGACCTGGCATGAAGCATCTGTAGGGACTGTTCTCGACCGCAACATTAGCACTCTCTTTTAAGATGGGCAGCTGGGGATGAACAAGAGCACAGCTGGGAGAGGGCAGGAGACCCGCCAGGTCATGGTGGCAGTCTCTCTGGGCGGGAAGGGGTCTTGGCCCTTGCTCCTTGGTGGCTGAAACAGACAGCAGTCGGGCAGGACCAGCAGGCTACCTGGGAAGGTGACAGCGGCAGGGTGTCTCTTTCTGAGGGACATGTGGCTGGGTCCCAGCAGCATGTGTGAAAAGGATGAAGGGTTTTCTTCTCTCTTTTTAATATTTTTACTAGAGGCCCAGTGCACAAAATTGGCACATGGGTAGGGTCCCTAGGCCTGGCCGGCGATCAGGGCTGATCAGGGCCTTCTGGCTGCTGTCTACGGCCTCCCTTCATTCCGCCCCACCCACTTCAGGGCTGATCAGGGCCTTCTGGCTGCTGGCTACGGCCTCCCTTCATTCCGCCCCACCCCCTCTGGTCAGCGCACATCATAGTGAGCGATTGAACTCCTGGTCTCCCGGTCGAACTCCTGTGGGGACAATTTGCATATTAGGCTTTTATGTATATAGATTGATTTCAGAGAGGAAGAGAGAGGGAGAAAGAAACATCAATGTTGAAAGAGAATCATTGATTGGCTGCCTCCTGCACTCTCTACGCTGGGGATTGAGCCTACAACTGGGCATGTGCCCTTGACTGCCTGCAGTCAAACCATGGACCCTTCAGTCCGCAGGCCAATGCTCTATCCACTGAGCCAAACCTGCTAGGGCTGAAGGGGCTTTCTTGATTGCAAGCAGTGAGACTGGCTGCCAGAAAAGCCAACTGGATCTCAGCTTTTATTAACAGCAATACCACTCATTACCCTGCTCAGCCAGAAGCCCGGGAGTCCTGGAAACTCCCTGTCTTGCCCACCCACATCTATCAGTCAATCAGTCCTGTCCGTCCTACCCCTGACATTTCTCTAGCATCCATCTACCTTCCTCCACGGCCACCATCTGCCACCCACTGCCACCTCTTTTTCCCGGACAACTGGATGACCTCCCTCCCTGTTTCCTGCAATCATTCTTGCCTCCTTCTAATTGAGTATCCAGTGCTCACTTTGGCAGCATATATACTAATTGAGTATCCATACTGGGGTGAGAAAGATCTTTTTTAAGACACAAATTTGACCATTTTACAGCTGTTTAAAACTCTTCATGGGCTTCCATTGCCCTTAGAACAGAGTCCCCCATTCTTCTCCACGTTCTCCCCTCTGCTTCCCTCTCCTCTCCAGGCTCCAGGGGCACTGATCCTTCATTCTTCCCAGTGCTCCTCCTTCCTCAGGCCCTTCAGAGCAGCCAGGGCCTCCACCCATAATGCTCCCCGCCCTCCAGGCCTCTCTCCTCACCTACCTGCGGCCTGCCCATTCTTCAGGTTGCAGCCTACACAGCACCTCTCTGGGGGACCTTCCTTATGCCCGACTAGGGTAGGCCTCCCCAGCTCTTTGCTACCTCCTCACTGTTCACCAGGTGACACTGCTGTCTGTCGCTTGGCTCCAGAACGGCACAGGGTACATAGCAGTCACTCAGCAAATATTTGTTGAATGAAGGCAAGCATGAAAAAATGAGTAAGAGGCCATAGAACCCTTTCTTCTCCCCTGGCCAGGTGACACCTGGACACTATAGCCAGCTGTGGACAGTCCAGTCCATTTAGGAGGAATGAACTAGCGTCTGCAGACCACGGTATCAGACAATGACTGCACTGAGACCCTGTGCTTGGGAGAGAAGGAGGAGGAGGAGTGAGGGCTGAGACCTGACCTGTGAAGGGCTGCCTCTGAGGGGGTCTGGCTCTAGAAGACTTTTTAAGCCTCTCAGCTCTGGGATTGTGGCTGCTTTGTGGAGGAGTGAGCCTCTTGTTGCTGGAGAAATTCAAGCAGAAGCCTGACAAGGTTGCACTCCTCACAAGAAAGAGCTTCTGCGGCTCACAGTGTCATCCCCAGTGCAGACAGAACTGACAGCGGCTCCTGTTAGTGCTGGTTCTGCTGGGGAAGAGGCCGCTGTCTGGAGGACTGGCGGCAGAGAGGTCTGAGGCTCACAAACACATCACATGCTCTGCTGTCCATCTCCACACCAGTGCTCCGACCCACGAAGGTCCTGGGCGTCGGGCACTGGGTCTCGGCAGACTGTGGGGAAGCAGGAGGAGCTCTACAGGCCCGTCTTGGCCTTTGGGACACGGACCCCTGTTCCAGACAGTGAGCTCCTTCCCCTGAACTTGAACTTGTCCCCAGCCCCGAGGCCTCCAGAAGGAATCTCTTGGAGAGGAGCTCATCCACATGTGCTGTTTTCCAGTTGATGGCAGTTGGCTCAACACCCCTTCCTGCCAGAGGCCTTCAGCTAACGTGCCAGCTGCTGCTGACACCTGGAGGAGCCGGCCGCCCCTGCTTTGAAGTGGAGCCAGCGGAGAGCTGTTGCCAACAGAAGGCTGTGCAAATCCACTGGGTGCAGAGGGATCCTTGCAGGCCATGCCTCCGGGCCAGAGAGAGGGGCTCCGGGGGAGAAGTGAAGGCACTGAGGTGCAGGCTGGCGCCGAGCACAGCCATGCGCAGGGTGGAGTCCAGCGCAGGCGACCAGAACGGAGAAAGAGCACTTGGCAGGGTCCGAGCTAATCCTGGGGGCTGACTCCCAGCAGCTGGGATGGGCTGGCTGGGAGGTAAATGAGTGTCAAGGAAGCAAACAGCTTTAGTCTGAACTTCCTGACTTGCCAACGTCGTATTTGCCCCCAAGGCTCAGTGTTCCTGGTCTAGTGGCTCGAGCTGCACCCATTTTCCTGGGGTTCTGGGTTCGCGGCCCTGGGGTCAGATCCCAGCTCCAGCACTCACTGGCCAAATTACTTCTTCTCTCTGAGGCTGGGTTTCCTCATGTGTAAAGAGGAGGTAACCATGATTTCTGTTTCACAGGAATTTTGTAAAGCGTCAGTATGATGCTGCACCGCACTTAGTGTACAATGAGCATTCAAAACAAGTGTATTCCAGCCGGTTTAAGGTGCTGGGAGAGTTCAAGACAGCAAAGAAACACAGAGCGCAGAGGAAGTAAGTGCTGCCAGCTCCCAGCCGGACGGAGGCTCTCGGGCGGAAGCTATCTGGTTTCGAATCCGCAGTTGGGGGAAGCCAGCCTCCAGCGGGTCCAGAAAGAAAAGCCACCTTCCATGACCTCGCCACTTTGTGGAGGTCACAGCGGAAGAGTGTCCCACGTCTGTTTGGGCTCTGCAGTCTGCGTTTCAGTGTCAGGGCCATGCTGAGAATGACCTACACTCTGGCTCCCTTCTCCAGGAAGAAGGGGAAGGCTGCTGTCAGGCTTCTTGGGACACTCCCTCCGCTGCCCCCCTTCTGGACTGGGTTGGCGGCACCCACGTGCTGCACAAGCTGCCACAAGTCCAGGCCCTTGATGTCCCGGTCACTGCTCTGCCCTGGCTCCAGCCTGCACCTCCAGGGCACCCCCAATGCCACCTGCCCTGTGGTGCCTCAGAAGCTCGATCCAGAGCATGGGCAGTAACAACGCAATGACGATGGTCACTCGTCATCAGGCTCACTCTGTCAGCACTGAGCCCATCAGTCCTGTGAGGCAAGCTCAGTGAATATCTTTACTGAGAACACAGAGGTTCAGAGAGGCTAAGAAGCCTGACTAAAGTCACCAGCTAGAAGTGAAAGAGCTGTTATTCAAACACAGGTCCTCTGACTCTAGTCTAGTCAGCTCCTGGGCCACCTGCACTGGTATAAACACTGGGCTCAGTGCCCCTTAGTGGCCGTAACACCTTCCTGCAGCTGGCGTTGTCCTTCCACTCTTGGTATTTGTAATCAGTGCCTAGCAACTGCCCCAGGGGGGCTGGAAGCTTAGGTCCCAGTGACGTTTCTTCTAGCACCCGGCTTGAAGGACCCAGCTCAGCCATTAAACCCCTTTCTTGGTCTCTCCCAGGAAGCCTCACAGCTAGAGGGCTCCTGGTAAATCCAGGCATACGTCGCTCCACTGCACTTCGCAGAAGTTGCATTTTGTATAAATTGTAGGCAAGATGCTCCATTAGTAAAAGGATCATGACTTGCTTTACTGCAATACTCACTTGATTGCAATGGTCTGGAACCAAACCCACAATATCTCTGAGGTATCCCTGTACCCAGATCCAAAGCATGGCTGCACGCTCCTCCAACTGCGGGCCCACTGGCTTCTCGCGTTCCTCTGGGTCGTCACTGGTGAAAGGCGGGCTTCTTTCCAGGAGGCTTACTTTCCCGAGGCGGCATTTTCCTCTCCCTGATCCCGACCTAAACCCCACCCATCCCTTCTGTTTTAAATGAAATATTTAAAACTTTAGGAAATGACAGAGAATAACATAACAAACACCTGTGTACCCACTAGCCAACTTTATCAAACCTCAACATTTTTCAACCTTGCTTCAATTTTTAAAAGCTTTGTAAAATATTACACATACTATTCAAGCCACCCGTGGACCCCTCGCTCATTCCATTCCTCTACCCTCTTCCTCAGAGATCACCTCTGAAACGTGGTCACTGAGCCATGGTGGCTACGCACCCCTCCCTCCCCATGTTTTTATACTGTAGTAATTCACACAACTGCCTATATTCTTAAAACATTAGGTAGGTGTTGTTGGGTTTTTTGCTTGTCTTCAAATTCTGTGTTATCAGTTGGTAACGTGATATTTTGATATATTTTTTAATGCCTATATATGTCCCTGTATTCAATTTAGCTGCTGTACAGAATCACACTCTGAGGTACCGCACTCTGTCCTTTCTACTGCAGGGGGCATGCAGCCTGTTCCATGGCAGCGATTACCAACAGGGCAAGGTTCCTTGATAGTTCAGTGGTTAGGGTGTGGCACTTGCACTGCCGTGGCCAGGGTTCTGTTTGCTGCCAGGGAATTCTTGCTTCCTGGTACTTCTCTCTTTGAATGCCAGCTCCATGAGGGCAAGTACTTTGTTTTGTCCACTGCTCTGTCCTTAGCACCTGGAAGTGTGCCTGGCACATCACAGGCACACTCAATGAACAATGACTGAGGAAAAGAATGCAATTTTGTTTGTGGTCAAGTTTATCTATGTTGTCCATTGGGCTTGGGGCTTCTTGTATCTTTAACTTTTTGTTGAAGAATTCTTTAACTACCTGATAACCATAAAAATATTTTCCTCTATTCTCTTTTAAAGAGCTTTAGAGTTTTGTATTTCACACTAGGTCTGTAATCCATGTGAAACTGACTTCTGAATATGTATGAAGTAGGGATCTGTTTTGTCCTTTGTGGAAAAACGATGACCCCACCACTACTCCTTGAGTCAGCCCTTTCCCCACTGCTCTGAAATGCTGCCCTTTTATAGATTAAGTTATTATAAATTCAGGGGTCAGGCTGGCCGTCTAGTGTGATCCATTGGTGTATCCTTACTCTGGTGATATACTATCTTAATTATCATGGCCTTATAGTAAATCTTGATAGCTGAGAGGGCATGTTCACCTATTACTAATCCTTTAAGCCCCAAATTCAACATGTCTTCCTCCATGGAAAAGCCTTTCACGGTTCCCCAGGTCAGGCTGGGTCCCCTGTTTCTATGTTCCTGTTCATTGAATGTCTGCTGCGCTGTCAGCTGTAAGTTCCTTGAGGGCTGGAACAACATTTGTTTTTCTCACTGTCATAGCCCCTCCACAAGCACACTGACTGGCACATGACAGGCATTTGGCGATGGAAGAATGGGGAAGGAAAGGCTAGCCTGTTTCGCAGAAAGACTTTTTGGGGCAGCAGAGATATTGTTAGATGGCAAGTCAGATCTAGGGAGGAAAACTATGCAGAAAGATATTGCAGGGAAGAGGCATAAAGAAAGACACAAAAGGAGCATGACGCTGTGTCCTTGGTGCATGGCATGCGGCTGGCAGATAGCAGATGTTCAGTAAACATTTGAAAAATAAATTACAGGAATTAAACACACTCCCCATTCACTAATTATGATTTTTTAAAAATAGGTAATCTATTTTGAGGGCTACATGATATATTTTACATGCATGATCTCTTAAGCCCTAAAAACAACTCTACTAGTAAGACACAGGTGCTATATATATATATATTTTAATCCTCATCCGAGGATATTTTTCTATTGCTTTTTAGAGAGAGTAGAAGAGAGGGAAAGACAGAGAGAAATATTGATGTGAGAGAAACACATCGATTGGTTGCCTACTGCATGAGCCCAGGCCAGGGCCTGGGCGGGGAGGAGCCTGAAACCAATCAATTGGCTGCCATCCACACGCCCTGACCAGGGCCGGCAGCCTGCACCAGAGGTACATGCCCTTGCCTGGAATGGAGTCCAGAACCCTTCAGTCCACAGGCCAACGCTCTATCCACTGAGCCAAACTGGATAGGGATCTCATTATTTTTTAAAAGTCTTGTCATAATAATAATGCCAACATTATTTTAACAGCAAGAAACTTATTTATAGAATGTCTATAACATGCTAAATAATTTATATATATAGTTTTTGAAATCTTACAACCACCCTATGGCTTATATACTATTATCACCCCCATTTTACAGATATGAAAACAGGGCTTAGAGAAGTTCAGATAGAGCCTCATGTCATCCAGTTAATAGACACAGGTAGTGCTACACACGGGTCTTTCTAGCCTGTGATGCTGGTGCTCTTGTAGGTCAAGGCTGAAAGTTTATTCTGTGCCAGGCATTATTTTAAGCATATTACATACTTCTTCAATGATTAAAGCTCTTATTATTCCAAATTTACAAATGAGGAAACTGAGGCTCAGAGAAATTAAAGAACTTTCCAAGAACACAGATGAACCAGGATTTGAACACAAGAAGTTTAGTTCCTACAGCCACTATGGAAAACAATATGGTGGTTCCTTAAAAACTGAAAACTAGCCGAAATCGGTTTGGCTCGGTGGATAGAGCGTCGGCCTACGAACTGAAAGGTCCCAGGTTCAATTCCGGTCAAGGGCATGTACCTGGGTTGCGGGCACATCCCCAGTGGGAGATGTGCAGGAGGCAGCTGATCGATGTTTCTCTCTCATCGATGTTTCTGACTCTCTATCTCTCTCCCTTCCTCACTGTAAAAAATCAATAAAATATATTAAAAAAAAACCCAAAAACTGAAAACTAGAACTATCATATGATGCAGCAATTCCACTTCTGGGTAATTATCTGAAGAAAACAAAAACACGAACTTGAGCCCTGGCTGGTTTAGCTCAGTGAATAGAGCATCAGCCTGCAGACCGAAGGGTCTCAGGTTCAATTCCAGTCAAGGGCACATGCCTGGGTTGCGGGCTCAGTCCAACATGCAGGAGGCAGCCAATCAATGATTCCCTCTCATCACTGATGTTTCTATCTCTCCCTTCCTCTCTGAAATCAATAAAAAAATATTTTTAAAAACCCACAAACACACACACACACACGAACTCAAAAAGATATGCATCGCTATGTCCACTGCAGCATTATTTGTAACTAGAGGCCCGGTGCACAGAATTTGTGCACTGGGGGGGGGGGCTGTACTTCAGCCTGGCCTGTGCCCTCTTGCAGTCCAGGAGCCCTTGGGGGATGTCTGACTGCCATGGAGGTGGGAGAGGCTCCCACCACTGCCACTTGCTTGCCAGATGTGATGTACAGCATGGTGACTATTCTATATAGTAAATGCCTAATATGCTAAGTGTCCAGTTGTCTGTTCAACCAATCAAAGCATAATATGCTAATGATATGCTAAGGCTGCTCAACCACTTGCTATGACATGCACTGACCACTAGGGAGCAGACACTCGACATGTTGACCAGTTGCTATGATGTGCACTGACTACCAGGGGGCAGACGTTCCGACCAGTAGGTTAGCTTGCTGCTGGGATTCAGCCGATCAGAACTGAGCGAGCCGGGCTGGACACGCCCTGGAGCCCTCCCGCAGTCCTTCCCTGGCTCCGATCATGCACTGGTGGGGTCCCTCGGCCTGGCCTGCACCCTCTCGCAATCTGGGACCCCTTGGGGGATGTCAGAGAGCAGGTTTCTGCTTGATCCCATAGGCTAGGCTGAGGAACCCCACTGGAGCACAAATTTGTGCACCAGGCCTCTAGTAGTTAATAATATGGTATTGCCTATTTGAAAGTTGCTAAGTGAGTAGATCTTAAAAGTTCTCACCATAAGAAAAACAATTTTGTAACTATGTGTGGTGGCAGATCTTAACTAGACCTACTGTGGTGATCACTTTGCAATATATACAAATATCCCATCAGGATACCGTATACCTGAAACTAATATAATGTCACATGCCAATTATAGCTCAATAAAAATGATAATAACAACAACAAAGAAGTCTGGCTCTAATTGCATGGTCTGAACCATCAGAAAAGCTCCCTAGTCCACGAGGGATGGAGACAGAGATGCTAGGTGACCATTTGAGAATAAAATTACTTAGCGCCTCCTGCTTCTGCAGGAGTGTCTGAGGTGGAGAGGCTCTCTGGCTGGGCATGACCATGGAGTCTGTTCCTTTTTTCCCTTCCTGTGTTTCCAGCTCAAACCTGCAGCCCCAGGGCCTGGCCACGGTGCTCACAGCACATAAGTCAGGCGCATGTGGGGACGCCAGGGCCCTGAACAGGCTCTGGTGTACAGCTGCCTGTGGATTACATTCTTTCACACACACATCATCACAGACTAGAGCCTCCTTCTGCGGCCTGAGTGAAGTGAGCCCAGCAGTGAGACGGGGCAGGGCAGCGCCCTTCTGGCAATGGTAACTGCCTTGAAGGCCCTACCCCCCATATGCCATGCTGGTCAGCAGGCTGGGCTTGTGTGTGAAGTTGGGATCCTGGACAAAATGAGAATAGCTTACACAACCAGTGCGCGTTCTGGGATATATACAATTTTTCTACACACACACCAGCTGGAGTGGCACTGGGGAAAGAATGGCCCTGGGAGGCAGGGCTGACACAGAAGCCTGATGCTCATACACAGGGAGAAAACAAACTTCTCTCTCGTTCTGAATCCAACTCTAATTTTGCAATCAGTATCCTGAGCATTACCCTAGGACAGTGATGGCGAACCTATGACATGCATGTCAGAGGTGACACGCGAACTCATTGTTTTGGTTGATTTTTCTTTGTTAAATGGCATTTAAATATATAAAATAAATATCAAAAATATGTCTTTGTTTTACTATGGTTGCAAAGATCAAAAAATTTCTATACGTGACACGGCACCAGAGTTAAGTTAGGGTTTTTCAAAATGCTGACACGCCGAGCTCAAAAGGTTTGCCGTCACTGCTGTAGGCCCTTCTGTTGTTTACACTTGAATTCCCATAATTCCCTCACTGCTGTTGGCATGGATGGGCAACAATGCTGCCTCCTCAAACGGGAAGGTCTAAAGTTACTACCAAACAGTAGGCTTCCTGGTGGGAAGGGGATAATCGGGAGATATCACTCCACAGCCCTTGGTATCACTGATTGTAAGAATCTGTGGAGTTAGAGGGCTCTGTTTCTTCTATTCTCTTGCAGTGCATACATGTATCAGACTGTCCGGAAGGATCTGGGAGATGGCTGGGCAAATGCAAAGCTGTGGCTGCTGGGACTGAAAATCACACAGAGGGCTCGCCCCCCTAAACTCGCCACCTACCTTTTTGGAGTGGGAAAGGAAGGCTGTCGCTGCCCTGGAGGGACAGAAACCAAGGTGGTCTGTCACAAAGTGGGGGCAGGCAGGAACTGGTACCCAGGTGATCCTCTTCTAAACCAACGTCAAGCTCCTTGAGCAGGAGCAACTATAACTTACTCATGACTACATTATTTCCAGTGTACAGAACAGCTCCCGGCACAAAACTGGCACTCAAGAAATGTTTCATGGCCGAAACCGGTTTGGCTCAGTGGATAGAGCGTCCGCCTGCAGACTGAAAGGTCCCAGGTTCAATTCCGGTCAAGGGCATGTACCTGGGTTTGCGGGCACATCCCCAGTAGGAGATGTGCAGGAAGCAGCTGATCGATGTTTCTCTCTCATCGATGTTTCTGACTCTCTATCTCTCTCTCTTCCTTTCTGTAAAAATCAATAAAAATATATTTTAAAAAAATGTTTCATGGAGTACTGACACACGCTACAACATGGATGAACCCCAGAAACGTGCTCAGTGGAAGAAATCAGTCACTAAGGACCGTATGATATATGAGTTCATTTATTTTAAATGTCCAGAATAGGCAAATTTATAGAGACAGAAAGTAGATCTGTGGTTGCCTCCGGCTGGGGAGGAGCAGGGGCTTGGGGAGTAATGCTAAAAGGTGCAGGGTTTCTTGTTGGAACAATTAAAATGTTTCAAAACAGCCCGTGGTAATAAATGTGAACATATTTTGTGAATATACTAAAAGCCATTGAATTTAATACTTTAAATGGGTGAATTATATGGTATCCCAAAACACTGTTAAAAAAGAAAAATTTGCCAAGACCGGTTTGGCTCAGTGGATAGAGCGTCGGCCTGTGGACTGAAGGGTCCCGGGTTCGATTCCGGTCAAGGGCATGTACCTGGGCTGTGGGCACATCCCCAGTGGGAGATGTGTAGGAGGCAACTGATCGATGTTTCTCTCTCATCGATGTTTCCAACTCTCTATCTCTCTCCCTTCCTCTCTGTAAAAAATCAATAAAATATATTTTTTAAAAAAGAAATATTTGATGAATATATCAATGAGTGAACAAATGAATATAGGATATAGTTTCTGACCTTGTCCTTGCAGTTCCTTAGAACCAGGGGTTGTAGGAACCCTGTAAACTGCCAGACAAGGAATCTTCATTCCTATGTTCATTCACTCAGGAGCCACCTGTGGAGTGTCTAGAACAGCGGTTCTCAACCTGTGGGTTGCGACCCCTTTGGCGGTCGAGCAATAGTACCATCCAAGATCACTGGTCACAGATGACCATAACAAATGTAATGATAATGAAAAAGTTTGAAATACTGTGAGAATTACCAAAATGTGACACAGAGATACAATGTGAACAAATGTTAGAAAAATGGTGCCTATAGACTTGCTCAACCCAGGTAGCCATAAACCTTCAATCTGTAAAAAAAACCAGTATCTGCAGAGAGCAATAAAATGAGGTGTATCTAGACAGAGTATTTTCCTAAAAATTCCATATGACTCCTTTCAGAAAACAAGATTTTTTGCTATACTTCCATTTGCTACCTTAGCTCAGGTTTTATGTTATAAGTTAACTGAGTGCATAGTCCAACTACCTCATTTGTTTAAAAAATGTGAATGACTGAAACCAAACACAGAAATTAGGAGGTTCTAACTATTCTGGAATAATCTTGAAAACACTTTTTTTTTTTAGCATAAATAATACAATTCATCCTTCCCTTTAGTGAGCTTTATCCAGTCTCCAAGCTCATCCCCTTTCCTCACAAACTGCTGCCACTCTTACCTCTGTGTGTGTGTGTGAGTGTGTGTGTGTGTGAGTGTGTGTGTGTGTGTGTGTGTGTGTGTGAGTGTGTGTGTGTGTGTGTGTGTGAGAGTGTGTGTGTGTTTGAGTGTGTGCGTGTGTGTGTGTGTGTGTGTGTGTGTGTGTGTGTGTTTCTCTGTCTCTCACCTCTCACACTTATACTTACACACACAAATACTTATGATTTTGTGTGTGTGTGTGTGTGTGTGTGAGTGTTTGCCTCTTCATCTCACCACCCTCCAACTCTATCTGCAGACCCAAAGGCTCCCCACAGAAACCACAAAGGATCATTTCGCTTCCGTTTGGAAACACAGAAAGTAAGTATTATGTTTTTGGTCAATTCCCAAATAAACCTCTCTCCGAACGCCAGTTTCTTTCCTGATGGTTTGTTTGTTTGTATACATTTCAGGTTTCTCTAAGAAGCTCTGTCCCCGAGGGCTGAGTTGGCTTCGGGAGCCCAGAAGACATACCTGGCTGCTTTCTGAGTAAGCTCCAGCGGGAAATCGGGGCACAGTAACTGCAGCAAACAGTGATACTCCTTCATGGTCAGCAGATCTGAAGTGGAAATGGAGAGAAATACATTAGGTCTCTGCATGTGAACTTGCTGCTTTCTTTTCAGTCACTTCATAGGTTTCAGACCTAGTTTCAGTAGAGCTGCTTTTTTATTTTTTCCTAATCCTCATCCAAAGATATTTCCCATTGGTTTTTTTAAAATATATTTTATTGATTTTTTACAGAGAGGAAGGGAGAGAGATAGAGAGTCAGAAACATTGATGAGAGAGAAACATCGATCAGCCGCCTCTTGCACACCTCCCACTGGGGATGTGCCCGCAACCCAGGCACATGCCCTTGCCCAGAATCGAACCCGGGACCTTTCAGTCCGCAGGCCGACTCTGTATCCACTGAGCCAAACCGGTTTCGGCTTCCCACTGGTTTTTAGAGAGAGTGGAGGGGGACGGGAGAGAGAGAGAGAGAGAGAGAGAGAGAGAGAGAGAGAGAGAGAGAGAGAGAGAGTTGTGAGAAAGACACATTGATTAGTTGCTTCCAGCACACAATCTGACCAGGCCTGAGGATGAAACCTGCAACCTAGGTATGTGCCCTTGACTGGGAATCAAACCCATGATCCTTCAGTGTGTGGGCCAATGCTGTAACCACTGAGCATACTGGCCAGGGCAGTAGAGCTGCTCTTTTTAAAAGAGTTAAGGGTGTGCTAGCCACTGACCCCCAGGGGTGAGATTTTAAGGTCCATATTTATACAAAGTGTTTCCTGGGTGGGAGGCACCCAGCTATAACCCAGCTATTTTAGCCAAAGGAGCTTCACTGGTTTGAAAAATGGGATGGAAAAGAAGGAACAAGAGGCATGCTTTTATCAGCCTTCTTAGTTTGGCTTTCCTTGTGTATAACAATTTGCAAGAATGAGTCATTTAAAAGCTGGTTAAATCTGCCGAAATTCTCTGGCATGGTAACATTCACTACAATGTGCCTAACGACCATCGACAGAACATCTGGAAGCAGGACTAAGGCACACTCAGTCTTGCAATGTATGGAGGAGAAGAGTACAGTATAGCAACCCGCAGACCTTATTACTCTGTCATCCAGTATTACACAGACTGGCTTCTTTTTGATGTCTGCGCACAAATCTGGTCATATTATAGTAAGCCAAGTTAGCTGTCCAAGGTATACAGTCCAGGCAAACAAATGATTCCTGATATACAGAAGCAGTGCGATGGGAGAGAGGAGCCAGTCTTTGCTGGCACAGGAGACCCACAGAGGTACACCTCGCGGAGTTACATAGGACCCCAAGGGAGAGGAAAGACCCTGATGCTTAAAGGCTGTTTCGGTACTGTGTGTACTGACCCAAAAGGTTCTAGGTCAGCCAGGCAGCAGCAATCCACAAGTGTTCCTCAAGCTAAAGCATTTCAAATATGGAAAGACATGCTGATGGTAAAGCAAGAGTAAGCAACCTGGAAGCCATCCTAACTGGGAGCATGAGTGAGAGAAGGGAATCCAAAGGGCACGGCCACATTTGGGGAATGAAGATGATCATAGGCACTTGGTTTCTTTGGACCTAAGTTAGCCCAAGCCACAGGAATTCAGCTCTCCTGCCCCGGCTAGTTCGGTTGATGCTTTTCCAAGACAAAAACCCCAAATCCCCAGGGACAGGCCTGAGTTCCTACTACTTTTTCATTAAAGCTCAATTCAAAACGGGGGCACAGAGTTAACCAAACCACACTGCCAAAGTCAGGGACACCAAGGAACAGAATCAGCGTCAATGTAGGTCAAAGGATCAAGATGGCTTTTGTGGCTTTCGTCTTGGCCACAATAGGGTGTGTACTTTCCTCTCCTCACTTGCCTGACCTCGGGCACAGCCTGAGAGGGGGTTTTGTCAAGGGAAGGAGTAATAGCCACTCATGATCTCATAGATTTGGGGTGAGGGAAAGGAAAGGCAAAGGGAAGGGAGAAAAGCCACTGAATCTAATGTGCTCCCACTTTAATCTCACTCCAGAACTCCCTATATATGGTATAGAGAGAAGTATGGGGGCAGGAAGTAAATAAAAGAGAGTTCTATCTTTGAATTATCAGTGCTTTTCTAGAGTAAGCTTTGGTGGATATACCTGATACCATTCTTGGAGGTGGACGTAAAAGTGTCTCACACAGAAATTCACATTTATCCCCATAATTACCTATAAAATATCCTTGGGAAGATAAACAGGGTGAAGGTAAATGAGAGATGAGAGATGAGAGATGGAGAGAGAGAGAGGGAGAGAGAGAAGAGAGAGAGAGAGAGAGAGAGAGAGAAAGAGAAAAAATGCTGGGGATTGATGTCAGCCTCCTGGTTTCCAATTCTTGCTTCCCAAAGTCAGAAAACTGATGTATAAAAACAACTTTGCACTCCTCTAATGTACTGTCTTGCGGGAATACTAAACACGTCAGAAAATCAGAATACATCTTGTCCGTCACTTCTGGAACTTGACTTTCCCAAATGTGAAGTAAGGAAGATAGTCAGATAACGAGATAAATGAAACTCAGGCAAAGAAACAGCTTTCACCACTTTAATTGTGGGAGGCTCTACGTCTATCAAGTGGTGGTTAAATAATGTCAAGTTTAGATGTCTTCCATGGAGAGGCATCTGTCACTTGGAGACACTCCTGGGTTGTATGGTGGGTATTTGGGAGAATGGTAAGTGGAAAATAGTAAATGGTATTTGTTCCAAAATCAGAACATTGATGAGCAAATGGGAGCTGTCCCCTTCCTGTCCCAGAGGCTAGGGCAGGGGTGGGCAAACTTTTTGACTCGCGGGCCACAATGGGTTCTTAAACTGGACCGGAGGGCCGGAACAAAAGCATGGATGGAGTGTTTGTGTGAACTAATATAAATTCAAAGTAAACATCATTACATAAAAGGGTACGGTCTTTTTTTTCAATAGTTTTATTCATTTCAAACAGGCCGGATCCGGCCCGCGGGCCGTAGTTTGCCCACGAATGGGCTAGGGTCAAATCTTGGCTTTGCAATGTACCAGGTATGCAACCTTGGGGAAATTGCTCAACCTCTCTAAATATTAGTTTCCCACCTGTAAAATGAAAATGATGATACCTACCTTTCAGGGCTGAAGTCAAGATGAAAAAAGATGTCTACAAAGTGCTTAGCAGGATGTCTAGAACATAGTAACTCCAAACAATCAGAGGTATTTTGGTTTTGTTCTTAAATCCTGAAGGCAAAGACAGGAGAGGAGAGGAGGAAGATGTTTCTTGCCAAGTTGAAATGCTTAAACACCTAGGAGTGTTTTGCCTTGAAAATTCTGTCAGGTTGCCTGAGCCAAACCTGTTTTAGAATATTCACTAATTTGATATCAGCATGTGCCTCCTGGGGTCCAGGCACTGTTACAGAAATGAGCAAGCGAGCAGTCTCCCTAGTTCCCAAGGCTCACACTCAGGCATTAGTTAATCCTAAATGCCCCTGTCTACTTTGGGCCCCCGGCTCTTAGAACTCTCCAAGATCTCAAAGGCCTTTGCAGGCAGCCCTTTGTGCTATAGGATTAACAGTAATGAGACTGAATAGTCACTGAGGTCTTTGCTCAGGCCTTGAATTAGCTCACTTAACCTTCACAACAACCTCATGAAGTAGACTCCATTATTCTCAGTCCCATTTCACAGATATGTTCATGGAGGCGTAGAGAGATGAAATACTCTGATGAGTGAGGAGAGAGAAGAGTCCAGAGCCTGGGGAACAGAGAGAGGAACTAGCTTTCCAGAGCAAGAGTCCAGGCTGGGAGGGAAAGGATGACCAAGGGCTGGATGGGCTTAATATTAATAATACTAACAGCTCATATTCACTGAGCACTTGCTGAGGGCAAGGCACTGTCCTGCCAAGGGTTTTACATGCCTTAGCTCATCTAATCTTCACTATTGTTATCCCCATTGCACAGACACAAACTCAGACGGTGCATGCTTAAGAGGCAGAACTGGAATTCAAACGCAGGCGGCTGGCTCCAAAGTTTACCCAACAAACATTTTCAAGGCCTTGATCTTATCAACCACTAATGTGTGAAGGCTCAGGAGCTTGCTTTCCCCTACAAACAAACTGCAGAAACTAAATAGCTTCAGGTGAATTGGATCAAGGAGACAAGTCAAGCGAATTGGGATTTTTCCCATGTAAGAAATTGAGTCTGAAAGGTTCTAATTACTGTCAACAGGAAAGACTGCAGCTCCAGTACAGCAGCTTATGCTGGGCCGGAGGCCACAGGAGGGCGGGGAAGAGTACACCTGTGCTGGTGGCCACTCCGCCATTTCTCATCCCAGCCTCTGCACCCGGCAGGTGCAGGGAAGGTAGGTGGTGTGTACCAACAGATGCATGCTCTAAAGGAATCCCCACAATTAGGAAAGCTTCAGCCAGCAAGCCCTGAAAGTTCAAAGGCAAAGACATAAGACGTCTTGGTATAAGATCAAGATCAGAACACTCTCCACAAATTGGTGCTTCTCTTTTTTGTGGGTGGTCAGAGCTGTTAAACTTTCTTCCTCTAAACCTTATAATCGTCCTATCAACTCTGTGCCTGGCTCCAGACCAGAGGGTTTTACACCATGATTTATCATCTCTAGAGGCAGCACAGCGTAGTATTGTGGCTAAGAGCATGGACTTCAAAGATAGATTGTCTGGGCCCAAATCTGAGCTTTGCCATTGATTTCAAATGACCTGACCTTTAAGCTCTTGATGCCTCAGTTTTCCCATCTATAAAATGGAGATAATGATAGTATCAACATCACACAGTTGCTGTGAGTTAATGTAAAGTACTTACATTACATTAATGGCCCGTCATACATCCTCTGCTATAGTATTTGCTATTATTTTAGAAATAAAGAAACTAGGGTTTCCTTAACTCAAGTTAATTACTTTCTCAAGGAAACAGCTAGTGAGTGGAGGAAGGACTGAGATTCCGACCTAAGCCTGCCTAGCTGCAAAGGTCTTGAGAATTCTCCTTTAGGAGGTGGGATCTGGCTGGGGTCAGGCCAGTGACTGATAGACTTTATATCAGAGTGAGACATAGAGATGCCTTCCAGGCGGCCCCATTAAACAGGGCAGAGTGGTTGCACAGGGTAGTGGTACAAGTGCAGAGCCCAGATTTTGCAGCCAGACGACCTCGCTCCACTACTTACCACCGGTATGACTTGGACAAGTTATACAACTTCTCTAAACCTTGGTTTCCTCATCTCACAAATGTGAATAACCACAGTATCTACCCAATAGGATTGTTGTAAAAATCAAAGGAGGTCATGTATATATATGACACTTTCCTGGAAAATTAGCAAAGTGCTCAATAAATGGTAATAGTATTTTATAATTATTAACCAATTAATAGTTGAAGTCCTGAAACTGAGAAATATTTGGACTTAACTAAAGCCCTTAGCACATGTCTGGCACATCACAGTAAATATCTGTTGAAGGAATGAGTGAATGAAAACACGCTTTGTAGTCTTGCCGGTGTGGCTCAGTGGTTGAGTGTCAACCCATGAACCAAGAAGTTGCTGATTTGATTCCAGGTTGGTGCATGTTGCAGGCTTGATCCCCAGTAGGGGGCGTGTGGGAAGCAGCTGATCGGTGTTTCATCAACGTTTCTATCTCTCTATCCCTCTTCCTTCCTCTCCCTCTCTCAAAATTCAATACAAACATAAAAAAGGAAAACATTTTGCAGAGTGACTCATGAAAATTCAGAGGGACAAAGTTCTGGCCACTGTGTGAACACAGAGATGGGGACTCTCCAGACACAGGGGGCATATCTTAGTTGGGGAGGGGTGTGAGGAGATGCCAGGAGTTGTAAAGTGCTGAAAATGGAAGGTGTCCTATTTGGTAGGTACTATAATCTCAGGAAACAATAAATCATTGCAGGTGTACTGCTTTCCTGGGCTCTGCTGACTCCTAACACCTTTACATCAAATGCTCAACTCAATCAGCTTGGATATTTATTTTCATAGGAATGTAGCACCGATTTTACCTTGAAAATCAGAGGAAGCCTAGGGTTTACCTTCTAATAATTCAGTTTACCAGTGTTACAACTCTAGCATGAATACTGTAGTTATTAAGATAAGCAGCCTCCGACTCAAAAATTCTTTCATTGGCCATCTTTAATCCCAGACAGTGATAGATGAGGTTATTTTGGCTAGAAAATTTAGTCAGAAATTACTGATGCTCAATATATCCCGTCTTTTCTTGGAAATGAAGCATAAAGATGTTCTCTTGTCTTTTCTACATCTGGTTTGCCTTCTTGCTGTGGAAATTCCTGCCTCTGAAGCTCCTGGGGGCAGCTTAGTCATCTCTACAAACTCTTCACAGACCACCATGTGTGTCCACACATTTGCTCAGAGGAACTGGGGCGGTGTGTGGTTATAGACTCAGATGCTCCCGCGCTTCCTGGGAAATGGTGCCCTTTCCAGGATCAGAGTGGTGTCATTAAAGGAGATCAGTGGAGGAGTGGAAGGAACTAGGGCCATATCTTTGTCCCTTAATCAGAAAAAGCCTTCTCCAAAGTCCAAATCAAGGGTTTTTAGCTCAGAAAGTATGAGGGATGAAATGGGGTTTAGTCTGAATTCATTTGTATGAGTGTCTACATATTGATGGCTGGGTGAGCTAGTGCTGGGACAAGAACTGGAGATAATGAAATGCTACCAAGCCATGGGCAATCTCAGACGACTGGACAACTTCTAGTTGGTTGGCTGCATGTTCTCAACAGGAATGACCACAAAAGCCAGAGAATACCACAGCCCATGAGTGGACTCTCCAATTTTCAGCTGCAATTGTTTTTATGTTCTTTTATGCAGGGCTCATTTTAAATGACAATCACCCTCAGCCAGGCTGCTCTGCCAAGAGATGCTCGGAAGGACATGGATAGTTCAGGGCATGACCATACCACTCCTTCCCATCCCCAAGGCACTTAGCCTTTGGTACCAGCCCACAGCTGAGTAAATACTCCTCAGTGCTACTCTGCAAGAATGGGGATGGGAGTGAGGGCGAGTGAGGGCAGAGAGAGGAAGGGGCAAGACATGTGGCACACCACGCAGCACTTGGGTACCACAAATCACAGGAAGAATCGAACATTCTAGGGCCATGTTCCTGTCAAGCAAAGTCCCAGAGAATAGCAGGCTGTGTTCTTCAAGTTTATCTTCTTTGGTAGCACTGTTGTTTTATGTTTAATGGAGGGAAATGATAATTAATTTACTGAAAGGAAAATGATCTTACAAAAGGAATGAGAAGCAATGGCTTCCAATGACACCTGTGGGGTTAAGGACTTGGGCCATTATTAACACTACCCTTTGCCAACTCATTCCTCCCCAGAGCATGCTTTGTGTGTTCAAATAAGGGCAGAAAGCCAGACTCTTTAGTTTTATATTTTATTATGACTAAGCCCAACATCAAGTGACTATTTCTTTTTGACCAGTATATATGTTCTAGGCAAAGTATTAAATCAGACATAGTAACACTTTCATGGCAATTTTTAGAATGAACAAAAGCAACTCCCCAGGAACTGTTTATATTACACAAAGATTTAAAGAAATGTGGCAGCATTAACTGGTTTGATGCAGTGGATAGAGCGTCAGCCTGCAGACTGAAGGATCCCGGGTTTGATTCTGGTCAAGGACATATGCCTGGGTTGGGGGCTTGATACCCCAGTGGGGGGTATGCAGGAGGCAGCCAATTAATGATTTTCTCTCATCATTGATGTTTCTATCTCCCTCTCTCTCTCCCTTACTCTCTGAAATAAATATATATATATATTAGAGGCCCGGTGCAAAAAAATTTGTGCACTCGGTGGGGGGGTGTCCCTCAGCCCAGCCTATGCCTTCTGCAGTCTGGGACCCCTTGGGGGATGACTACCTGCTGGTTTACGCCCGCTCCCTGGGGAACTGGGCCTAAGCTGGCAGTCAGACATCACTCTGGCAGCCCGGGAGCCCTGGGGGGATGTCCACTTGCCAGCAGGGAGCAGGCTTAAGCTGCAGTCGGACATCCTTAGCACTACTGAGGTGGGAAAGGCTCCTACCACCACGCTGTGCTGTTTGCCTTTTATTAGATTAGAATACACACACACACACACACACACACACACAAAGATGCGAGAAATTAAAAAAAGAAAAAAAGAAATGTGAGCAATTCTAACCTGTGATCGTGTATGGCACATTATGGCAATCTGATCAGGTTTTTAGGCTTACCATGGCCATCCCTACTCACTACTGTGGGATTGAACTAGAGGCCAGGTCTGATACGATAAGAACCCCCAGACTGTGTGAGACCCTTGGGGTATTGCCCTGCCTTCTGCTCATCATGATGGGGCTGTTGAGAGTTGGAGGACCAAGGCAAGACTTGATTCTGGGGCGGGGTGTCACTCTCTTCAACAGCTTTGATGACATGAAATATAACAGGAGTGCATAGGCCTAGGGTGGGCAGCCATATGGCATTATGAAAGGAGGCACCAGTGCCAGTAGCAACAGGGCTAGTTACTCTGGCACAAGCATAGTCTCCTGACCATTTATTGAGGAAATGGCAGGCAGCTTTGGACATCAAAATATGGAGCAGGATCTTGGCACCATAAGCTCCCAAAGGGCCCAGCAGCCCATCAGGAAAGTTATTTCAAGCCTAGCATTTGTACCACCATTCATCCTAATCCAGAGACCAACTAGCCCAGCTCTACCAGTTGTTGTTGCTTCACGTTTTCATTTGGAAATAAGAGGACAGGGTGTGTCCTTTGAAACAGAGACCTCAGAGCCAAGATGTAATTCTTATCCAGGAAGAAGCAGGTGCTGTGGAAAACTCTTGTGACCCACTCTTACTTGAAAAGAAACGGTTCAACAGGCATGAGAGCTCGGGTGGAAATGAACTCCATCCCTCCTCATGGCAACTAGAGGTTAGAGGAAACATTCTGCCTTTTCATGGTGGTATATCTGCAATACCTCACAACCTTTGAAAGAGAGGAAATTCATGGTGTTTTGAATTTCCTTATGTGGATCTTTATGGTCACAGTGAAGGCTTTCATGTTGTTTTAGGGCGAATATTCTGTTCTACCACAAAGACATAATACATAAAGAAAAATACATGGTCTGAGTTCTGCACAGAACTAATTACATTTTTCTGGGCTTCCATTTTCTCACCTGTAAAATAAGGAAGTTGTGGCACGTGAGGGTTGAAAATTTTTTTTAAACAGATATACTTTTCCCCTCAATGGGAATCTTATAAGGAACCTCAACAACATAGATTAAATAAGGCTTTTTTGCCCAATATTCTCAATAGCCCTCACCCAGGCTAAAGGTGCAAAGAATGAGGTAGAGGGAAGAGAAGGCCTGAGGCACTGGTTTGAAACTCTAGGGGTCTGTGGAGGACAGTTAAAACCCCCTAACCCCTGCATGGGTCTTATGTAACACATGCTTAACAGTGCAGGCTCCTGAATCGGCCAATCAGGATCCCAATCTTGGTTCTTCAGCTAGTTGGTCATATGACATTGAGCAAGCCAGTTGGAAATAAGAGTGAATAATAATAACAACAATAGTAATAGGAATAATGATATTACTAATACTAATCATGAAGAGTTCTTTTTTTTGGGGGGGGGAAGGCTTTTTTAAATTTAAATTCTTTATTGTTTAAAGTATTACGTAAGTCTCCTTTTTCCCCATTGACCTCTCCCCGGCTGCCCCTAACCCCTCGCACATGCCCTCACCCCTTACCCCCATCCCGTCTGTGTCCATTGGTTATGCTCATATGCATGCATACAAGTCCTTTGGTTGATCTCTTACCCCCCATGAAGAGTTCTTGAGAGGATTAAAGAGATGATTAAAAAAGAGAGAGACAGTAAACTGACAGTGCCCTAAACTGGCATAGGGCACAGGGGAAGCACTCAGTAACAGCACCTGTTCTTGTTATCACCCTCCTCCATTTGAGGCACAGAGGCGGGATGGCACCTGCAGAAGAGAAGGCACAATTCACGGAGATCTCCAGCTCAAGCCAGTGGGTGGCTAAAGCAATCTTATTTCTTATCTCATGACTACTTTATCTTGCCTTTGTTCTTCGTAGATGAGTGAATAAATAGTCTTCCTGCCTGAGGCAAACACACACCATTTTTCTTGATAGTTAATGCACTGCCAATCCTCTATCATCTCACCATTAAAAGTGCTGATGAGTCATATTGGTAGAGACTATATAATTATGCAAACCATTTTCATATTCATGATCACTTTTGATTCCCATACAAACCTTGAGGGGGAGGGAGAGGATAATGGTATGATTTCTCTTTTTATAGACAAGGAGAATGAGCCTCAGCAAGGGACAAAATCACCAGGTAAATGGCAGAGCCATGATCAAATCGAGCCTTCTGATTCCAGGGCCAGGCCTCTCTACTACACAGGCTCCCTACGTCCTTTTTGTTCCCTGGAGCCCCGAGACTCAGCAGCTTTTATTTCTCATATGGATGTAAACACCTAGAATAGTGAATTCCACAATGAGAATGCAGTGCTAGCTGCAACTGCTAATACTTGTATCACTGTTAATATTTAAGCCTGCCACCAGCGATTTCATCTCCATCACTCCTCTAGGCGGGCTCCAGGGTCAGATGTAGTCAATCTGGCTCCCAGCTTCCTTGTTCCCCCAAAACTGATAGACCCTTTCTAGTTTAGGTGACTTTCTGCTAATCTCTATAGAGAAGGGATAACAAGAATACACATTTTAAGCCACTATAAACCTGTATCTGCAATTTTAACAAGACTAGACACAGATTGGCAAGAGAAAAGTGTATTTAATATACATAAAAAAAACCTTCCAACTACTCTCTCCTTTCCAACTGAAAATCAGGCTGAAATTTTATAAGCTATCAGCAAAACTGTCTGATGAGGACTTGTCTGAGAAAGCAAGCCACAGAAAACAAAAACCAATAAAAGTTATTATTTTTGGGGCTTTCCACTGTCCAAAGTAGCCACAGAATAAATAAGAAGTGGAACAGATTATGCATTTGATTCACTTAAAATGCATTTTCCTTCTTTTCTAAATAAATATAAAAAGAAGCAGTGGCTAACAGAGTTACTCACTCAGGGTGAGTTGAACCAAGACGGACTAAAAATAAAAAACTAATCTAAAGCTGGTTCTCG
>NW_006296627.1:4510618-4543502 GCF_000327345.1 Myotis davidii | reverse complement strand
GCTGTTGCCAGCATGTAGGCGTATTTATAAAGACCACAGCCTGTTCTCTCGTCAGAATCCACTAACTTCCACCAATGATGATGGATTTATGGCTACCCATCAACTAAAAAAATAGACTTAGGAAACAAAAACAGCAGGAACCAGAAAAGAAGATTGGATGCAGATAAACACATCTCTCTAGAAGAATCCACCGTTGTCTTTCCTGCTGTGCTCTGTCTTTTGTGGGCATATATACTGTGCCATATCTATAATTATATGTACATGTGTGGGAAAGAGAAAGAGGCAGCGAGAGTCAAAAGAGTGTCTGGCTGTTTTGGGACTGGATGGGAAAGGAAACTGATGTTAGCAGTTACTGTTCCTTAAAGCCATCAGCTTTGTTTTTCAAAATATGGTTTTCCTGGTAATAGACTTTTTGCCTATAATGTGAGTAAATCACTCATCTTATTTTAATAAAAATGTGAACCAAATGATAGTGGCTCTCCATTCTGGGAAATGACACAGTGGTTAGGCTTTTTGAGCCCTGATCTGATCCTTATCTTTCAGTGGGACTGGCAAGCATACAAAAAGAAAGGAAAAGATGAAAAATACCCCAGTGGCATCAAAGGATGAACCCACCCCATTTCTTTTATGCACAAGTCTCCTGAAAGACAAAGTCTGGTCTTACTCATTGGAGTTTGGACGAGGTAGCTGGCTTCTCCATTAGTGGGTGGCCTTCAACTGGGCACCAACTCTTTAGGCCTCAGTTTCTTCCTCTGTCAAGCTTCACATGTAAATAATCAGGGTCAATTCGACAAAGTTAAATTTATTTTGAAGTATGTTAGATTGTGTACCCTTCTGACCTTTTAAATTTTGTCACATTCATGGACAACCTATTTAAATAATTAGAAAAACAAAAGTATAAGCAGTGGGAAGACATCAAAGGGTCTGAAAAAAGCAAGACCATTCAGAACTATTAAAAAAATGTGTAAACTTCTTGTCTCAGTAATCCTCAGGATTCTATTTGGGTCTAACATTCTGGGATTCTTTCATTGTAGTTCTCTGTGGTGAGGCAGCAGCATAAGGAACAGGCAGGACACAGTTTGAATCCAGGTAGGTAGCATATAACTTGGTAGCAGAGTGGGTATGCTATGAAACCCATGTCACTGCTTTCTAGTGTAGCACACATACCAGCTAAGAAAATAAAATTTGGAATTAAGACAAAGTTAAAAATGTCTCTGTTATTTCCTGGCTGTGTGGCATGGATAAAATTCTTTGAGCCCTAGTTTTTCTCATTTATAAAGAAGGATACTTCTTCCTTCTCAGACCCTACACAATGAAGGCCCCTATTATTGCCCTAACTCAGTGGTCGCAAACGCATTAGTCAACAGAGCCAAATATCAACAGTACAATGATTGAAATTTCTTTTGAGAGCCAAATTTTTTAAACTTAAACAATATAGGTAGGTACATTGTTATTAACTTAATTACGGTACTCCTAAGGCTTAGGAAGAGACACACTCAGGGGGCCAAAGAGCCACATGTGGCTCTCGAGCTGCAGTTTGCCGACGACGGCCCTACCTGTATCTCCTTCTAATCACCCCTCTCTCAGACCATTCCAGCCACACTAGCTTGCTGTTCCTTGAATATGTCAAACATGCTCATGACTCAGGCTATTGTGCCTGCTATTCCCTTTGCCCCTAAATACCTGCTTTTTTTTTTTTTTTTTTTTACCTCCTTCAGGTTTCTGCTCAAATACCATTATACCAGTAAGGGCACTCCTGGCCATAGTATTTAAAACAGTAACTCTTGCCTTACTCCCTGTTAATCTCTCTCTATACATATTTAATCTTCACCCAAGGATATGTTCTTATTGATTTTTAGAGAAAAAGGAAGGGAGAGGGAGACAGGGTTTTTGAAGGGCAAACTTCATTCATGCATCAGGAATTATAGAACATCTACCAGATATTGTTTTTAGGTGCTTAGGATACATTAGGAACTAGACAAGCTTCTTGTTCTCATGAAGCTTACCTTATACTGGAGAAGACAGATGATAAATAATTAACTAAATAAATAAGCTATATAGTAAGTTAAAATAATAGATAGTAAGATAAAAATAGGAGAGAGCAAGTTGGGGAGGGAGTGTTAGTTGGTAGTGGTGGTACAATTTACATAGAGTAGTCTAGGTAAGTTTCATGGGGAAGGTGACACCTAAGTAAAGATTTGAAGATTAGGCAGACATTTGAGGGAAGAGCATTCCAGGCAGAGGGAACAGCCACTGCAAAGGCTTTAAGGAGGGAGCATGCCTATTGGGTCAGAGGAACAGCACGGAAGCAGGATAGCTGGAGCTAAGAGAACCAGGAGGGAAGGAATAAGAGTGAGGTTAGAGAAATAATTAGGGTTAGTTCATGTGTATGGCCTTCAGGCCTACAAGTAAGAATTAAATGACATAGTTATGTTAAATGACTATAACAGTATTTGATACATAGTAAACATTTAATGAATGGTATCTACATCTGTTATTTACATTACTATCTTCTGATCCCTAAGCAGAGCTAGTCTGGAAGGTCAGGCTACAGAAACTACAGCACCTTTTATGTATTTTGGTGAAGCTAAAGAGTCCTTCAACATTTCCAAAAGTATAGAAATCAAATAGATCAAAGGCCTGGGTGATCCCCAGCAGCAAGCAGAGATGGCTAATTCCCTGCAGGTGCTCAGAAAACTGAACTAACAGAGACACACAAAGTCAACACAGCATCAATAGAAGACAGGACAAGGAGTGGGGTGTGGATGAGGTGGGCTTGGTTAAAGGCTGAAACCAACAGAGGAGTCGTTAGCAAGTAAGAGAAAAAGCAGTGGAGCATGGAAGCATCACCTACAGCTGTTGAAACACATTCTGGTATCAATGAGACCACAAAGTCATGAGAATAATAACTACAAACGGCCAGGGAGTAAGTCAGGGAGCCCAGCAACATGAATGCACTTGTATGGGGGAAAAACAACTTAAGAGATTCAGGCAAAACTATCCCCTTTCCTGGGGGAGGCTCTTTAATCTTTAATATCTCTCTCTTGACACTAGGCACTGATCTTGCCCCAACAAGACAAAGGATAACTTCTGAGAAGCTAATACTTCTCATTTGGGCGAAGGACTTCTGAGGAGTGAGTGTCATGTGTCTGCCAGGCTAAACAAGTTCTCTCAGTCATATGATGTCACAACTGGGCAGGTCAGAGCTAAGACACACCCACTCACCCTCCATCTCTCACCTCAGAAAGAGCTGCAGGGGCCCTGGGCTTCCAAGAGGAACGTGCTCTCTTTGGGAACCAGAAGCAGGCAAGAATGTAACAAAGGCTGAATGAAGATACTCAGGCTGGGCTTTCCACTGTTTTAAATTGTTGTGCTAGTTTCCTCTGGCACCTGCCCTGGAGAAAGCAAAGCTAGGCACTTTCCAGTGGAAATCTGGAATTGGGCATCCTCTGTGGCCTCAGTTATGCCAGCTTGGCAAGGAAGAGTGTTGTACTTGGTCTCCATGACCCTGACTTAACCTACTCAATAGGGAGCAGTGTAGTCTGAATCAGGAGAAATGAAGAACTACTCAATTTATGTGATCTTTGACTCAACACTTTCAACTTGTAATTAAAACTATTATGAGGCCCTGGCCAGATAGGTCAGCTGGTTAGTTCATCATCCCAATATGCCAAGGTGGTGAATTTGATCTCTGGCCAGGGCACATACAAGAAGCAACCAATGTATGCATGAATACATGAAACAACAAATCTCTCTCTCTCTCTCTCTCTCTCTTCCTTTCTCCTTCCCTCTTTCTCTCTCAGAATCAATAAAAAATAAATAAAAACATTATGAAAATGAATATGGGAAACCTGGTATTTTTATTCCATTCTTCAAACTATTTGTCTGTTTGCCTTTTCATCTCCTGATAATAACCATATATTTGCTTTCAAAGTTCTTAATTGCTACATTCCTACCTATTCAATTAATATATATTAAGTGCTAGGTTCTGTGGAAATAGCAGTGGATAAGGCAGAGAAAAATCCCTATTTATATGGAACTTACATTCTAGTGTGTGGGGGAGTGTGGAGATAAACAATAAACAAGTAGACAAAAATAATATACTTGTAGAAAGTGACAAGGCAATGACATCAGTAAAATAGGGTGGTGTGATATAAAGTGACCGAGGGTGGGACATTAGATGGGAGGCAAGGGTAAGCTCTTAGAGCAGTGGTTCTCAACTTTCCTAATGCCGGACCCTTTAATACAGTTCCTCATGTTGTGGTGACCCCCAATTTCATTGTTACAAACTGAACATAATTAAAGCATAGTGATTAATCACAAAAACAATATGTAATTATATGTGTGTTTTCTGATGGTCTTAGGCGACCCTTGTGAAAGGGTCGTTTGACTCCCAAAGGGGTCTTGACCCACAGGTTGAGAACCGCTGTCTTAGAGAAAGTGTCCTTTGAGCTGAGACCTAGCCAGATAAGGAGGAGCCAGGCACGCCATCTGGGGTAAGAGGGAATAGCAAATGCAAAGACTGGAGATGGGAACCAGCAGCAAGAGTGTTTGTTTCTCACTTTCCTATTCTCACGTACATGCTATTTCTCTGTCTCCGGCATGCTACAATCTGTTAAAAAATGTGCTATGAGGCCTGAGAAAGGAATCATATTGAACAAAACAGAATTCCAAGGCTGACTGATTACTGGAGACACATATTGGCTTTGGGGGAGGGTGGGAGCATAAGCACTCTGATCCCAGGGTGAAGATAAGGCAAGGGCTGTAGAAACTGCTTTATTCCCCTTTGTTGCTGCATTTCACTACTGTGGTTAATTGGCAAAGTAGTCTGTGCGAATGAATGCAGGATGTCCAAATTGCAGCACTGTTTCACACATCACCATTTCAAGTCACCAATGACAGGATTTAGCACTCTGTGTCTGGCAGCAACCAGCAGTCAAGCAGAGAGAATTCCACTGGATTATCCAAAGCATCTGACCCGCAAATGAGGAGCGAGGAGAACATTTTTAAAAACAACTCCTGAATGGTATAGTGAGCCAATTTGACATCGAACTGAGACACACAAATATCCAGCCACCTCGGAGGCATAAGGTCAATTTCTTGTGCTTGCCTCTGATCTGCAGAATTCATGTTCTTGATCTATGCTCAGTCTTTCACTGTCTTAGCGAAAGGAGTAGATGTGAAGCAGAGATGGTAGATGGGCAGCCCTAGGGCAATATTCCATTGTCTGACTCCAGAGGAGCTTTAGAACGGGAGAGGAGGAGGGCACACGCACAGACACAGGGCATGTCGCTAAAGAAGCTGACATTTGCAGCCAGACTTATCTTTGGCAAGCCCCCCACAGACCCCAGGTTTGGCATGAGGGGAGAGAATGAAGGAAAGCAGCTGACTTCCATCTAGCAAGAACTGCCCAAGCCTTGTGGATTTCTGAACTTTTTCATTCTCCTAATCAAGTCCTGAGACCCCCCACGCCTTGCCCGCTTCTCCTCCAAGCCATTCTCACACAGCTGTTAGGTGAGATTTACTAGATGGAATGCGTTTGTAAAATCTGTTTTGTTCATTGGAACATGTTTATCTAGAAAGAAAGAAAAAAACCCTGTCCCTTCTCACTATTTACTTTTTGGTGACTGCCTTCTGGGATTTGGAACTGGATAAACAGATGGACTTCACAGAAGGAACCAGGCGAAACGCCAGGGTGTGTATATATATCTTGGTCTCAGTGTATATATGGCAAATAGTCCTCATCCACACAGCTGTGCTGGTTTTGGAGGGAAGTGAGGGGACAGTATCTTCTGGATGAGAGGACTCCCAATGCTCCTAGGTGCACCTCCCTGGAGGAACCTTGGGTTGTGGGATGCCAGATGGTTTCTAGAGTTCTAACCCCAGATATACAACCTCAATTTCATTTTCTGGCCTCTGGCTGTGGTCATTAAGGGCTGTGCCAGATTCAGAACTATTGCTTATGGCCCTAACTGGTTTGGCTCAGTGGATAGAGCATCAGCCTGCGGAGTGAAGGGTCCCAGGTTCGATTCCAGTCAAGGGCATGTACCTTGGTTGTGGGCACATCCCCAGTAGGAGGGTGCAGGAGGCAGCTGATTGATGTTTCTAGCTCTCTATCCCTCTCCCTTCCTCTCTGTAAAAAAATCAATAAAATATATTTTTTAAAAAAAGAACTATTGCTTATGATTTGTACTGCATTTGTCTGATATATACGGGTGCCCATAATGTGCTGAGTGTTTGCATTGTCTATAGTGACTAGTGAGCTTCCAGCACCTCTGCCATAAACTGGATGCCTCTGTGTCAAAGGCACGCCCATGAGGGGTGTGGTTGTGTGGGGTGTGTGTGCACGCGCACACACACACAAGTTGTGGAAGGCCTGAAAACAGTATTTTCCAGGCCACAGGAAAAGTATAACTGCCACAGGGAACAGGGTACAGTGACTATCATGTGATAGCATGCTGCTGAAAGGGAGTTGGAAGGGGAGTGGAGAAGCAGTTTCCCTCCTGATTTTTTTACTTTCCTCAATATAAATCTCTACTGCAGGGGGTGGTAGTGGAGGAAGTAATTCTTTCATGATTCAATATACTTCAATTCTAAGGTTTGAAGATGCTTCATTACATTTCAGGGACATCTTCTAATAACCAAAAAACAAAACAACAAAAAACTTCATTTGCTTCATAGAATAGGATTCAGGTGGATGTTTCCTTCCTTCTTAGCAAAATTCCTTTAAACAACCATGAAAAAATAGATGACCATCCTGCCCAAACAGAGAACTAGTGCTAAAAGAGCCAACAAAACAAAATAACACAAAAAACTCTCCAAGACCCCAGACAAAAACTCCGTGAGGTAGAGGGGACTGCATTCATCAGGTGCAGGTAGCTCAAAGGCAAGAACATTAAATAATTAGACTCCAACAGACCAAGGTGCTGTGGGTAATGGGACCTCATAAAGACAGAACAAAAGATTCTGTTTCTAACAAAGGTTCTGCAGACCTTTATACTATAGTGAGCAATGAGTGTGAGGGGTGCTGCCCAGGAAATGAAAGGACTCAATCGTTCCTCTTCAGTGAGCGGAGCCCAGGAGGAGTGTTCCAGGGCGCTCTCACAAACACTCTTTAATAATACCATCCAGAGCCTTTGATTCAAGGAACATGCTGAAGAATAAACAGCCTATTAATCTGAGTTTTCTGGTGCGCCTGAGTATACAAAGCAGCAATGAACTAACCCCTTGGCTCTTGCAAACATCCTGACTGCACACCATCCATTGCTTCGCTGCACAGCCCAGCTCCTCCTCTCCACCACTGCATGCAATTTGTTCCTGGAAAAGCTTCAGGGTTTGGGGGCCCTGACGGTTTCAACTAAGGATGCCCAGGCCAAGCCCAGGGTGCAAAGAACTGGAAACAGCGCATCCTTGTTTGGCCATAAGCAGCATAACCATGTGACTGCAGGCTCGAATGAGAACTGTGTGGTAGTGTGACTGGGTGAGGAGACAAAGTCATCCGTCTGCCTTTTTCTGAGCCAAGCTGACAGCCACAGGCCTGGGAAAGGAAGGCCCAGTTTCAATTGCTTCCCAGTCTTGGTTACCTTGGTGGCAGGAAGGGCTCCTGCATGGGTGGGCTTTGGGTGCTATTCTGTGAAAACATTCCTGGGCGCTTTGCCTAAGTAAAAATTACCAAGTAAGGTCCCTGAGTTTTCAAGGAGGAAAGATAAGTGGCTGTTTCACTAGCAGATCCTTTCACTAAGCGTTACTCTTTAAAAACAATCAGGTATAGCTTTTGCAATAACAACCATTCGATGCAGCATCAGGTTCTCCTTCCCACCCCCCAGGAAATCATAGATAAAGAAGCTGATAGTATGAACTGTAGGCAATAAACCAAGGTTTAACTGTTGAAACAGTGTAATTGAGGCTAGGATCATAGGCTCAAAGCAGCCATGAGAGCCAGGCGGCTTCTTTGTGTTCCACAGTCATTGACCTCATGCAAGGTATGCGCTTCATCATAAAAGAAACTGGCCTGGTAAGGTGGATAAATCAGTATCATTGTTTACACACACACACACACACACACACACACACACATACACACACACACACAGCACATATACCACTGCCTCAAATTTATATCCAAAGAAAAACACATCTAGTGAAAGTTTACTTGCTAAAAATGGTTTCAAACAGGTGCTTTGATTAAAAAAATATTTATTTTTGCCCTAACTGGTTTGGCTCAGCGGATAGAGCATCGGCCTGTGGACTCAAGGGTCCCAGGTTCGATTCGGGTCAAGGGCATGTGCCTTGGTTGCAGGCACATCCCCAGTAGGGGACGTGTAAGAGGCAGCTGATCGATGTTTGTAGAAACATCAATGATGAAAGAGAATCATCGACCGGCTGCCTCCTCCATTCCCCCTACTGGGGATTGAGCCTGCAATCTGGCACGTGCCCTGGACTGGAATCGAACTCAGGACCCTTCAGTCCCCAGGCCAACACTCTATCCACTGCACCAAACCAGCTAGGGCTGATTTTTAAAAAATTAATTCTAAAGTTGTCTGGTTCTACTTTCAGAGAACTACTTTATGTTTTGAGAAGAAAGGGTGTTAATCTTATAAAAGAGAAGGAAGAGCACAAAAGCTCACATATTGTACGTTATTGACTTAGATGCCAGAGAGTGCAGTGGTCATGAGCATGGGCCTTTAAGTTAGATATACCTTTCTTTTTAAAAATAATGTATTTTTATTTATTTCAGAAAGAGGAAGGGAGATGGAGAGAGAGAGAGAGAAACAATGATGAGAGAGAATTATTGATCGGCTGCCTCCTGCACACTTCTTACTGAAGATAGAGCCCACAATCCAGACATGTGCCCTGACCGGGAATTGAACCGTGACCTGCTGATTCATGGGTCAACGCTTAACCACTGAGCCACACCAGCTGAACTCTAAGTTAAATCTAATGTTATTTGCTACATGTGTGATCTTAGACATGTTACATAAATTCTGTGTCACTTTCCTCATGAATCAGCCTCACAAAGTTATTACTAAGGACTACATAACTTCAAAAATATTTAGTACAGTGCCTGGGACTCAGAAAGTGCTCAATAATGACAGCTATACTTATTACTCTTCTGAATATAGGCCCATGAATCAAACATGGCTCTGTGGAGGGGCCTACACGGGAGTTGGCACATGAGCTCCATGAGACGGGAGGGTCTTTATCCCCTTATTAGGCTGGGCTTAGGTCTCCAGATCTTCCATCAGTGCACTGGAAACAAGAGTTTGAGTTCCATAGGGTTACTAATGAAAGGGGCAATGAGAGATCAAATCCTAGTACTCTGAGACCTCATTTTTGATTTGGGAACTACAGATTGACCTGGAGTTTTCCCACCCCCGAGACTGGTTTAACAGATACAGCCTTCTTCCTCTAGCCTTCCACCTGTTTAGACAAACAGATGTAATCAGAACACAAGAGGGGCCCTGCAAGCACAGATCTGGTATCAGACAGCCCTTCTCTGCAGCATTCCTGGGGTTGGAAGATGACATTCATCTGAAGGCTGAATCTAACCCTTCTTTCCCTTATGAAACTGCTTCTTGTGATTAGAGCCATCAGGACTTCGCTCCAAGACTGTGAGGTGGACTTCATTAATATTGATGAGCTGCAGCTCCTTAACCTCATTTGATGTTTATTTACAACCATTCTTCTCATATGCTAATGAGTGACACTGGGCTCTTCAGATAGAAAGGAGAGTACTGGACCCTCTCTGCCAGCATCTCCTTGGCAAACTCCTGTCCCTTGAAACAGAAGGTTGCACAGAGGGAATGATGCCAATGAGGGAATGCAGCAGAGGGGACAAAGTGATGTGAAAAGAATGTCTGCAATGTGATGGGGGAGAGAGAAGCCCAGCTGCTGGGGCCACGGTGTGACTGAGGTTTGGTTACACCCACCCAGTGGGTAACAAAGAGAAGCTGAAGGTTGGGGATCTGAGGAACTATGAAAGAGACAGTATGTTAGATTTTGGAGTTGGGTGGGGGTGGAGATGAGTGGGCCCCATGGGTATCAGAGGATTGAAGGCCTCTCTCCAATCCATTTCATTTTCTTCTATGATCTGAAGAAATCAATTATCAGGAGACGGGTAGATTTCTGTAAAGCAGTTAAATGCCCACAGCAACTAATTCTTAGCAAATGCTTGGCTTGGAGAAAGAGTACTCGTTGTCCAGGGCATCACCATGAAATGGATAAGCAGACAGGAATAATCAGTTTCTCTTTCCTCCCCGTTATGGTTATGAATATCAAAGAATAGGATAATTAAGCAACAAGGAGCCAGAGACGGAGGAAAATATATATATTTTAAAAAGATGGTCATTCAATTATTTTAGGGCTGCTGGGCCTAACAGAATAGAGTCTTTTCCAAATTTCAGAGTCCATAGCAAGCCAATTTTGGGTCATCCCACCCATTCAAAAGGTATGAAAAATTATATAAGACATATAAAAAAGATGGAAGGAAAAACATGTTGGATGTACAAATGTTTATGAATATCAAGAGCAACATCAAACCTAAAATTTCTTACTTACTTACATGTCACTTCCCACTATTTCTTGTCTTTGCTGCTTTGCACTTTACATTACTATTTAGATAATTATTCCCTTCCTGCCTGCGGGGTCCACACCCTCTCCTTTCTCCCAATCTGGCTTTTTCTGTGAAGTACTTTGAAGATCACGCCTACCCTTGATGTGCCTTTCTGTAAGGCTAAATAGGCAGGAGAAAAAAGGAATCTCTTACCTTAAAGATTTAACCACATTTATTTAAGTACAAAGTATTGGTTCTAACGGGTGGATTTTATGTTTGAGTTGTCTGTCTGAGATCATCATCCCTTAGGGTATGAATTTCATCACTTTCAAGTTTTCTATGAACTCAGTTCCTGTTGGACTGAAGGAATCAATAGCAATGTGCATCCAGCCTGGCGATCTGCAGCTCACTGACGCTTACGGACAACATATCTGGAAGAATAATTGACAGCCATATTCTTGTCCTAGACTACAGCAGTGCTTCTTAACCATTTCTTTTTCTTTCATTATTGCCCCCACACCTACCTTTTTAGACATTTTTTCTAACTGCCTACCCCCATGAAATTTTAATACCATATATATATATATATAGACTGTGTGTATGTGTGTGTGTGTGTGTGTGTGTGTGTATTGTTCTGGGGGCCACAAACCATTGTAAATTTTTTTTGGGGGGGGGAGGGACAATATTGCTCCCATTTAAAATGCATGTTCTAGAGACTTTTAAAAAGTATACCATTTGATTTAATGTGTTTCAGGATTGAATCTAATATTCTCCCAAAGTGAACCCTCAAACACAATTATACCTCTGTTCGGATTTAAAAGAAAAAAGGTCATCTTTGTGCCTATCTAGTGATAGTTCTTCCCAAGAAGACATCAAAACCCTTGTCCTCACATTGGACCTGATCTAGCCACAGAATAAATAGCTTACTTTTTGGCAATGGGTTAGCTTTTTACAATAGTTCTATTTTAGTGCTGGAAGAGGTAATAGATTTTCAGGTCCCTTAGGGACCCCCAAATAGTTCACTCTCCTAAAAGTCAACAATATATCCCTTGTAAGAGTAGAATTAAGTTCATTATCTCATTAAATTTCTCCCAAACTCCAGAGGAAGAGAGTGCTTGGTATTGCTATTCCCTTTTTACAACCAGAGAAATAATGACATCGAGAGATTAGGTAGCTTAATTTAGGTCACAGGGACTGATGTTTCTTCATATAAAAATTTTATCTGTCATACAAGGTCACTCTGGGGATTTCTAGACCTTATGTCTTCTGGTTCCTACTCTAATCGAGGACCATGGTCTC
Organism: Myotis davidii; assembly: GCF_000327345.1. Lineage (NCBI taxonomy): Eukaryota > Metazoa > Chordata > Mammalia > Chiroptera > Vespertilionidae > Myotis > Myotis davidii. The sequence continues at coordinate 4,531,651 of NW_006296627.1, read as the reverse complement.
CTGCTAAAGAAAAAGCTATAAAGGCTTTTCTGCCTCTGCTGAGCCCTTTCTCTGTCCGACAGCAGACAAGCAAAGAAAGACACTAACAAATAAGAATTGACTGATGAGGAGAGAGGAAGAGAACCAGGCTATTGTCCTAGAGTTTACAGTTTCACAAGCAAATGGCTTAGGTAGCATAGAATACCATATAGGGAGGAACACAAATGTTTTCTTTTGTAAGATGAGCACCACCATTTTTGTAGGGTTCAGAGGAGACATATTAAACCATGAGTTGCTCTTCAGAAGACACAGAGTCGCAAATAAGACCTCCCACAAACAGTCTTCAAGTAACACGAGAAATTCATATTTTATTTAGCAGTCATGGAAACTGACCACATCTTAGGACTATCCATACTTGAAACTTACCATAAGTGAGTGGGGATTAGAGGTTGGCAAACTCAATAAAAAATACTATCTAAAAGGACTTTTCTCTGTAGACTAGCCTTGGGCTCATTTAATTCTCCCAATTAAACCAGCGTTAAAATTCCCTCAGAACAAAATGCAACTTATTTGTTCTAAAGAATAAGTGACTTCAAGAGATAACTTGTTCATCTCATACTTTCAAACATAATGTACATAATTCATTCCTCATAGCCAGACTTTATTCTATTAAAAACAAATAACTTCAGGGAAGGACATCCTGAAATACTGCTTACGAACTCAGTATGACATTGAAATACATCATCTCTAATAAATTTGCCCTCATGTGTGACCTCAGTTTTACACACTGCAAAGTTTGTTTCCTTTTGGTTTGTAGCGATTGAGATGAGCTAATGATGGGTTAAAGGCTTTAACTTTAATTCAGAATTCCCAGAGCCAAGAGATACACCCTAGATCAATACAAACACATTAAGGCAAAGATCAAAGTACTGTATACATTGAGCTCAACTAGCTGCTGATACAGAAATATTATCCTAGCAGCTTCTTTTGCTATAAACTGGGAACAAATTTGAGAGAGGCAAAAATAAAACCAAAAAACCCAAAACTTGACATTTAGCCTCAAAGAAAAAGAAACTATAACTATTCTGGACTAAAATAGAAACTAGAAGATACAAGGTATGAAAATTTCAAAAATGACTCTTCATTACAGAAGAGTCATTTAAATGAAAAATCATTTCCTACTAGATGCCACAAAACAGAAACAAATGGGGTGGGGGGAGAGGGGCGAATCCTTTAAAGTCTTGGACATCAGAAAGAAAGAACTAAATTGAAAATACTCCAGCTTAGACTAGGTGGGGAAAGAGAGCCCACCAAAACCTTGCTCATATTGGTTGCAGCAGCTGTCCATGAATTGGAAAGGACAGTGAATAGAAGTGAGCATGGCCATGTTCCAATCTTGATTTGTTAATTTCAACAGTATTTACCTTATTCTAGCAACATAACTAGTTAAAGAAACAATTCTAGATCCAGGAAAAGGCTAATCTTTCTCACTGGCAGGTGACCAAAGGAAACACATTCTCCAACGAGCAGTATAATGAGGCAATAAAAATAAGGATATACTTATCAAACATTTTTATCTAAGGTGCTCAAAACATTTTTGCCAATATTACACCTAGTTCCTACTTCCCCTTCACAATCTTCCCCACAACTGTGGGAGGAAAAACAAGCTTTTTGTAGGAAGGATGTCTCCTCTGCATATTGATATAAGCCTGAGTACAACTTTAGGAAAAGAACTTTCCAAAGAAGGTGTGGGTGGGGACTCCTGGGATTCTCCAGGGCGCCAGATCCTCTGAGCACACCACACCGGTAAAGGCCGTGCTCCACCACTTCAAAGGCCGTGTGGTAGAGTTCCTCTTGGCAGACATGGATGCTACCAAGAAGAGCAATTCTTCATTTGGGCCAGGAACCAAAAGGGAGCATTCAGAAGGGAGAGTAAGAAGACATTTTCCCATCCAGATATAAGTAAGGAAACAGATCCACTGACTCATTATTTCTTTTTTCTACAGGTGGTATTATTATCCTGGTTTTAAGCTCAATGAACAGTAGTACGGAAAGTTAAGTTTTTGAGATAAATAATGCAAAGTTACAAAGAAGGTCTGTGACAGAGTTATAGCATCCAGGGGTTAATTTCAAACAGCGATTGATGTGGGTTATCAGACGAGCCCTTAGAGGTTTGAGAATTGGAAACTAGGAAATATATATATATATATATATATTACAAATGAATAGGAAGACCTAATTGGCCAATGGTTTATCACAATACAGTGGTCCACCCTCAAGGGAACAGATATCAAAAACAATTTTATAGCCTTGGCTGGTGTTTCCCAGAGGTTAGAACATTGGCCTGTGCACGGAGGGGGTCACAGGTTCAATTTCCAGTCAAGGGCCTTTACCTGGGTTGCAGTTTGCTCCCCACCCCGTGTCGAGTGAGATCAGGAGGCAAGCAGTTCAAGGGAACATATCAAAAACAATTTTATAGCCTTGGCTGGTGTTTCCCAGAGGTTAGAACATTGGCCTGTGCACGGAGGGGTCACACGTTCAATTTCCAGTCAAGGGCATTTACCTGGGTTGCAGTTCGCTCCCCACCCCGTGGCGAGTGAGATCAGGAGGCAAGCAGTTGATGTGTCTCTCTCACATTGATGTTTCCCTCCCTCTCTCCCTCCCTCCCTCCCTCTCTCTGAAAAGCAATGGAAAAAATATCTTCAGGTGAGGATCAACAACAACAACAAAATAACAAATTTTACAATGCAAGGTTAAGTATGGGTAGTTCTATTTGTTCCATAGTTTTGTACATGCTGTCATACTATATTCCTGATGGGTTGTTAGACAGTCAGGCAATAAAGGTAGTGAGTATGTCACAGATTGTTGGCCTGAAGTTTGAGGAATCTGGTTAAAATAAAGCAATCATTTCTTTGCTCTGTATTCCAAGTGGTGGCCTTTTCTGGGCCTCTGGCACAGATGTCTGAAGTCCTGCTCTAGACTAGATGAAGAGACTTTCTCCCCAGAGTGGCATGCTGGGCACTAAGTAAGTTCCTTGCTTCATTGGGGCATCTAGAAGAAGCCAAGGGGGCTGCACTCAAGTACTAAATATTGTGGACAGGATGATTTGAAATTTCATGTTTGTGATGGCTTAAAGTAGATGCCTTTTATAAAAAGAAACCATAGCCGAAACCGGTTTGGCTCAGTGGATAGAGCGTCGGCCTGCGGACTGAAAGGTCCCAGGTTCGATTCCGGTCAAGGGCATGTACCTGGGTTGCGGGCACATCCCCAGCTGCAGGAGGCAGCTGATCGATGTCTCTCTCTCATCGATGTTTCTAACTCTCTATCTCTCTCCCTTCCTCTCTGTAAAAAATCAATAAAATATATTTAAAAAAAAAAAAAGAAACCATAAAGCCCTAAGTCCTCTGTGCTTGAATTTTGGAACCATTTTAATAGTAATCTTCTCCTTATTTTTTTCTGCTAGGCTCTGATATTGCAGAAAGACATTAGAATGATATAACTGAGATGGGATTTTTTAAAAGTTGCTTATTATGTACAAACTGCTAATTATAAAAACAGTCACATGAATGTAAAGTACAACATAGGGAATATAGTCAGTAACACTGTAATAACTATGTATAATGTTATAAAGTGGGTGGCCACTTCATAAGTTATGTAAGTGTTTAAATCATTATGTTGTATATCTAAAACTAATATAATATTGTATGTCAACTATAAGTAAAAAACAAAAAATTTATTAAAAAAGAATAAAGACAACTTTTGTATACATGTTAAAAAGATGCTTATTTTTTTATAAGAAAATCAGATTGAATATCACCAACTAATCAGTTACCACTTATGAATACATAGGTCATGATAAAAATAATTAGGATGGAAGGAATCTTTATGATTCCATGAAACCAAAGTTTGTAAATACAATTTTCGATTGCTTGAGATAAACCCAGGAAATCTGAGTGTGACCTTGGTTTGTCATGTCAAGACACCCAATTAATGATTGCACCCCTTCACCCAGGCTTATACCTGTAGGCAAGAAAGCAATTAAACTTTCATGAAAAAGTTTAATTATCTGTCCACATTTATGAAGTACCTAGAATAGGCAAATTCACAGAGACAGAAAGTAGAACAGAGGTTACCGAGGCTGGGGGTGGGGTAGGGAGAAATGAAGAGTTATTGTTTAACAGAGCAGAGTTTCAGTTTCAGATAATGGAAAAGTTCTGGAAATGGATAGTGGTGATGGCTAGGCAACATTGTGAATGTACTTAATGCCACTTAATTATACACATCAATGGTTAAAATGGTAAATTTATTATGTACATTCATCACAATAAAAATGATCTTATTTATTTTTTTAATTTACTTTTTGTTAATCCTCACTGAGGATATTTCCCCCGATTGACTTTTAGAGAGAGGGAGGGAGGAAAGGAAGGGGAGAGAGAGAGAGAGAGACACAAACATTGATGTGAGAGAGATACATCAATTGGTTGCCTCCTGCACGTGCCCTGACCACTGGGCCAGGACTGAACCTTCAACACAGGTACATGCCCTTGACTGGGACCCTTTAGTCTGTGGGTTGAAGCTCTAACCACTTAGTCACACTGGCCAGGGCAAAATTATCTTATTTTTAAAAATATCCAGATAAAAGGTTCTTCAATCATTCTTTTATAATAATGTAGCCTAGGCAGTTCCCCAAATTTGTCTGTTCATCAAAATCATTTGGGGTGTTCATTAAAGCTCCAGATTCTCTGGCCATACCCCAGTCTCACTATTTGGGAACGACCAGGTCCTAAGATAGGATCATGAAGAGATAGTTGGATGTTGTCTGTATTGGGGCACAGTGGTGCCAATTCAAGAAGTTTATTTACTAACACTTAGACTTCTTCCCCTGCCCTGTTTTTGTTTTGTTTTTTTCCAATTTTTTTTATTGTAGTAAAATACATATAACAAAAATTGATCATTTTTACCATATTTCAGTGTATAGTTCGATGTTGTTAAGTGCATTCACACTGTCATGAAACCATCACCACCATCCATCTCCAGAGCTCTTTTCTTCTTGCAAGGTTGAAACTCTAAACCAGTGATGGCAAACCTTTGAGTTCGGTGTGTCAGCATTTTGAAAAATGCTAACTTAACTCTGGTGCTGTGTCACATATAGAAATTTTTTGATCTTTGCAACCATAGTAAAACAAAGATTTATATTTTTGATATTTATTTTATATATTTAAATGCCATTTAACAAAGAAAAATCAACCAAGAAAATGCGTTTGCGCGTCACCTCTGACACGCATGTCATAGGTGTGCCATCACTGCTCTATACCCATTAAATGACAACCTCCCATTCCACTCTTCCTGGCAACCACTCTTCTACTTTCTGTCTTTATGATTTTGACTACTGTAAATACCTCTTAAAAATTGAATCACATAGTGTCTGTCCTTTTGTGACTGACTTATTTCACTCAGCGTGATGTTTTCAGGTTCATCCATGTTAGAATTTTAGCAATAAATTTTTTTAAATGATCTTATTTTAATTTACTTTTTGTTAATCCTCACCGGAGAATATTTAGCTGCATGCTATATAACATGAAGAATATTAGAATTTTCTTTCTTTCTTAAGGCTGAATAATATATGTATATACCATAATTTGCTTTGCTAATAGACATCTGAGTTTCTTCCACATTTTATCTATTGTGAATAACACTGCCATAAGAATGCAGGTATACAAATATCTTGTTGAGACCCTGCTTTCAAATTTTTAAAAATATATATACCCAGAGATGGAATTGTTGAATTATATACGAACTAGAGGCACTGTGGGGAGGGAGGTCCCTCAGTCCGGCCTGGGTCCTTTAGCAGTCCGAGAGCTCTAAGGGGATGTCCAACTGATGGCTTAGGCCCGCTCCCCATGGGAGTCAGACATCCTTAGAACTGCCGCAGAGGCAGGAGAGGCTCCCACCACCGCCGCTGCACTCGCCAGCTGTCAGCCTGGCTTATGGCTGAGCAGCACTCCCCTTATGGGAGCACACTGAGCGTTGAGCATCTGTGTTGAGCGTCTGCCCCCTGGTGGTCAATGTGCATCATAGTACCGGTCGTTCCACCATTCAGTCGATTTTCATATTAGCCTTTTATTATATAGGATTCTCTGTTTAATTTTCTGAGGAACTACCAAAATGTTTTCCATGGAAGGTATACCGTTTTACATTCCCACCAACAGTATGCAAGGGCTCCAGTTTCTCCACATCTTTGCCAACACTTGGTAATGCTTTTTAAAAAATAGTAGCCATCCTAATGGGTGTGAGGTGGTGTCTCATAATTCTGATTTACAATTCTCTAATGATTAGTGATGTTGAGCATCACTAATTTCACTCATGGCTTATTGGTCATTTGTATGTCTTCTTTGGAGAAATGTCTATTCAAGTCTTCGTCCATTTTTTATAGAGTTGTTGTTTGTTGTGGTTGATATCATTGTGTTTTAATAGTTGTCAGATTTAATTTATATAGAGAAGGGTCTAGTTTAAGCCTCTGATATAAAAGCTGTTTTTGAGAGACAGTACACTGTTGTTTCATTAAGATTAACCAGATATTGAGAGCCCACTCTGTACCAGGCAATGGGCTAGGTCCTAGGAACATAAAACTCAATAGAGCATGGGCTCTGTGATTAAAGAACTTAAAGTCTAATGGAGATGACAAACACCTGATTTAAAAACATGTTGCTAATGTAATGAGAGGGAACTTAGGAACAGACAGACAGGATTGTGGTGGGTTGAGGTAGAGGACTGCTGAGGGAAGGTTTCTAGAGAAGATGAATACTGAAGTGGGAGTTCATCCAGGTGAAAAGATGGGGTAGTGGTACTGCAGGCAGAGCCTAAACAAAGGCAACTTGATGGGAAACAACATGTAAGATGAGGGGAACTACTATATTAACTTGAGTTAATTTGATTGCTGAGTAAATTTTAAGGCAAACAGTTGCTGGAATTGAGGCTGAAGAAGGAGGCAGAGATCAGGTCACAGAAATCCTTGTGTGCTTTATTCTATATATTAGAGGCCCATTGCAGGAAGATTCCTGCAAGAATAGGGCTGCCAAGCCCTGCCGCCCAGGGCCGCACATGGGGATCCCGGATGGCGGCTTGTGCTGGCCTGCCCTGCCTGCAGTATGCAAATTAGCCGCCATCTTTGTTGGCAGTTAATTTGCATATTGCTCTGATTAGCTGATGGGTGTAGTGAAGTTATGGTCAATTAGCATCTTTGTCTTTTATTAGATAGGACAACGGGGCATATTTATTTATTTAAAGAACAAATTACTATTTATTTATTAATTAAATTAATTTATTTAATTGATTTCAGAGAGAGGAAGGGAGAGGAAGAGAGAGATAGAAACCAATCAGGGGTGAGAGAGAATCATTGATCAGCTGCCAACTGCATGCCCCCTACTGGGGACTGGGAATCAAACCAGTGAATTCCTGGTTCATGTATGGGTCAACACTCAACCACTGAGCCACACTAGCTGAACAACGGGGTATCTTTAAATTGTTTTAAGTAAAAAAAATAGCAGCATAGTCAGATTTCCTTTGTATATAGATCACTTGACTATAAAAAAAGGAGCAAAATGGATGGGAGAAACTGCAAAGGTTCAAATAAGAACTGGGGAAATGATAATGGGAACCAATTGGACAGGACAGGGATTCAAGGACTATTTTGAAAGTAAGATAAGGGAAACCTCTTAGCTGACTGCATGTGAGGGGGGAGGAGGAAACAGGCATATCTATATATATAAAGGCCAACCTCCCGTGGTCTCCCCTCCCCAGCTGGCCCTGCCCCCGATCAGCCCTCCCAAACCCATAGGGGGTGGGGCTGGCCAACCTCCCACGGTCTCTCCCCGAAGCCGACAGGCCCCAATCGGGATGGGATGGCCAGACCCCACCCATGCATGAATTCATGCACCGGGCCTCTAGTAGAATGATAAGACTATACCTCTGGGAACTGATATGGGGAACCCAAGAGGTCAGGCAGTTCAAGGGTGGAGGGTGAGGAGATGTGTTTTTGACATGTTGAAAATGAGGTGACTGTCAGACACACAAGTAGAGAAGTATGAGGACTCTGGATATATGGGTCTGGTGTTCAGGGGGGTCCAGGGCTAGAAATATAAAGTTAGAAGTCATTTGTCTAAGGCAGTAAGAAAAGTCAAGAGACAAGACTGCTCAGTACCTATGTATAGTGAAAGTAGTCCTGAGCCAAGTATGGAACCCTGGGAAATACCACTATTTAAGATGAGGGGAGAGGAAGAGTAACTTGAGAAAGACACAGAGGAGAACTGGTCAGAGATGTAGGAAGAAAGAGGTAGTGGAAAAGGTATAACTTTGAAGCCAAACAGAATCAGTTTATAATCTCTTCTCTAGCCCTGGCCCAGTAGCTTAGCTGGTTAGAATGTCATCCCTAGAGCCATATGTCAAGGTTGTGGGTTCAATCCCTGGTCAGGGTACATGCTAGAATCAACCAAAAGATGCATAAATAAATGTAACAACAAATTAATGTCTCTCTCTCTCGCTCTCTCTCTTTCTCTCTCTCAAATCAATATATTATTTTTTTAAGAAAAAAATAATTTTTTTTTTAAGAAAAAGACTAGGAACTCATAGTTGTTAAAAGTGACACCAGGTCCATTTTTGGCTCAAGAAAGATATGGGAGTTTTATATGGCAGGTGGTGAAAAAGTCCTGGAATGCTCCAAAACACTAAAATCAGAAAGAAAAGAAAAAATCTGTATGACTCAAAGATTAGTTTGGCAGAATTTTTTTTTTTTTTACTGAAAGCTACACATGTATTACATCATCCTGGCAGAACTGATTTTAATGCTCTATAAGCTTCAATGACGCAAGTATCATTTAAGGCTTTGAAGGGAGAGAAAAAAGGGTGTTTCAAGTCCCTCAAACAATTTACTGCTCTAGTATTTCTAATAATCGTGTGAATATTTTTCTTTTTGACTAGGGAGCAAAGGAAAATGGAAACCTGTGGAAACAAGAGAACAAAGTTCACAAATGAAATCCTATCAAATTTTGGCAACTGAAATGAAACTCACCTTTACTCCTGTAAAAAACTCACCCACTGATTTTTAAGTGTCATAAGGGCTCTTAAAGCTGAGCTAACAATGATGGAAAAGTCTTTCAGGAGAAACATGCAGTGATGACTGCCCCTGGCCTCAGTCATGCCCTGTAGGCCATTTCCCCTCAGAAAACGATTTTTCTAATTAGACCGATGAGCTGAAAAGGACAAAGTATGAAGCAAATAAGCCGTGAAACCAGTATATGAAGTGTGTATTAGATTCCGATGGCTGCTGTAACGAATTACTAAAACTTGGTGGCTTGAAACAACTAAAATTTATTCTCTAGAAGCCAGAAATCCAAAATGAGACTTACAGAGCTAACATCAAGGTATCAGTAGGACTGACTCCTTCTGAAAGGCTCTAGGGGAGAATGTTTTCTTGTCTTTTCCATTATCTAGAGCTGTCCACACTTGTTTTGGCCCTGTAACACATCATCTTTCCCCGCCTCCTCTTCCAGCTTCACATCAAATCGCCCTCAGTCTCTCTCTCTCTCTCTCTCTCTCTCAATATTGATTGGTTTTATTGATTTTAGAAAGAGAAGAAGGGAGAAGGAGAGAGAGATAGAAACATTAATGATGAGAGAGAAACATCACGGATCAGCTGCCTCCTACACCCCTCCTCGCCCTCCACTGGGGATCAAGCCCACAACCTGGGCATGTACCCTGATGGAGAATCAAACCAGTGAACTCTTGGATATGGGTCAACGCTCAACCACTGAGCCACACCCGGACGGGCCAGTCTGCCTCTTATAGGGACATTTGTGATTACATTTAGGGTCCACCTGGACAATCAGAATAATCTCCTCCATCTCAAGATCCTTAATCCTATCTGCAAAGGGTTGTGGATTATTTTTTTAATTTTTATTTTTGCCACATAAGGTAACATTTACAGGTTCCAGGGATTAGGACCTACATATCTTTGGGTACCATTATTCAGCCACAGGGTGAGACAAATGATAACTTTTTATAGTTATATTTTCCCATTTGATATGGGAAAAGGGTCATGTGAATAAGAGAAATAAAGGAGGGGAATCCTCATTCATTCTTTGAAAATAAGTTAGAAGGTACAATATCATTCCTCCTCAGAAAGGGTAAGCCTCGTTACCATAAAACAGCCTCAGATACTAAACCTGGACGGAGGTACTTAGACCTGAGTTTGATACTGGGCTCTGTCACTTACTGTATGAACAATGTCAGGCAAATGATTTGACTGCTGCCTCAATTTCCAAATCTTTAAAATGAAGGCAATAATAATATGTCTCAAATGGTGGTTGCGAAGATTTAGTACTATAACACATGTAAAGATTTAACACAGTTCCTGACACATGCTAAGTGCTCATTAAATGTAAGCTCTTATAATGATTTTATATTCACAGAACAGGCTGTACAACTTTCATGATGCTGGACTGAACATGGTATTTTCAGAGGCCTCTACTGACCCCTTCTTCTATATGCATTCTATATGACAATAAATAAACCTTCCTTAAGTGTCAAAACTTTTAAAAAAATTTTAAGCATATTTGATACAAATATCTCTAAACTGTATCATAAGTTTTCTTGACTTACTAAAAAAGGATGACAGTTATCTTTTTGTTTATGAACTCTGGCTCGACATTATAAATACAGTATTGCTTACTGTCGTAGACCATAATAGAAAGATACCATCAAAGAACAAAAAGATTGGTAAAGCCATTTATTTGTCTTCTACATGGTAAATGACCTTAAAATACTGTTTGCTGGTTTGTAATATGGATTTTCTCTTCACTGTTTGGATTTCTAGTGACTCTCTTTTCTGATAACATTATCACAACTGCCAGGGGCTAAGGCTAGCAACATTTTAGACCCCCCTCACTACTTTTTATCTCTGTCGCTGACCTGATCAATATTTGAAGGTCATGCATTTGTGAGTGAGGAGGCTCCCTGTGAAACTCCCAGGAGGCTTACTGCCTCGCCTGCAAAGACACATAGGAACTCTGGAAACTCTGGCTCCTTTGAGACCATTTTTACTTATTTTCAAATTGGTGACTATATTCTGAAACCTTAGAAGTCTGATTGCTATGTTGGTAAAATACTAAGGAGAGTTCAACATGTCAGACACTAGCCTGAGGATCTAATGTTTAATGAAAATCAAAACACTAGTAAATTAACCAGTTTAAGGTGTGACAAAAGCTTGAATGTAATGATCTTATCTTACCAAAGTGGCCCAGTAAATTACTCTGTCCACCTGGGATTTCAGGCTTCTTATGTTTTTGTTTACAATGGACATCAGACAATCCTTGAGGCTAATAATGGACATTATGTACCCATATGTATACAAATGTATACATAAACAGAGGAAATCTAGATTACCCAGTGACTTATTAATTCTTGCTTCTAAATTTTTACTGTCAACACCAACTCTCCTGTTTGAGTTCTTTGTTGATATTATGCCTTTTGTTTGTTGGTTTACTGTGCACTCCCGGGTCACCCCACCCCTATTAGTCCTTGCCCTCAGTGAACTTGTGTAAACTGGCAAGTCTTATCTTTTTTTTTTTTTTTTTTTAAGCCTTCTTATCTTTGCTGTAGGCCAGGGCCCCTCTTTCTGTCAGTCTTAGCTGTGGTCCATTTTTTAACAGAAAGGAGAGCAGGACATGCAGAAAGACAAACTAGTATATTACACAATTAAAATTCAATGAATTCTCAGATGAGCAACACCCATAGATATTTAAATACAAGTATAAAACTCTTAACAAAAACAAAATCAATTTTTGGATTAACTGTCATTCGAATTATCCATGTCACTGGTATTTGCAGGCTGATTATACATTTTAGGTACGCCTATTAAATGTTACTGCTCTGATGCAATACATGCATTACAAGAATAGTCCATTCATTTTAGTTTACAAAACAGATGTAATGAATCTAGTGATATACGGTGTTTCTTATTCTGTATTTTCCAGGAATTTGAAAAACCATGAATTTTTCTTGTCTTAACCACAATGGCTTTATAGTTAAGAATCATATGTGTTAGGTATATATTAATAACAGCATAATAACAACTGCCATTTGTGGATTACCTATTGTGTGCTAAGCACTATAAAGATTACTTTTTGTATTGTGGTGGTTTTAAGATATGTCCACAAAATTCTATAATACTCCCCTCCATTCAAAAGGTGGATCCGAAGTCCCTTCCTCTTGAATATGGGCTAAACTTAGTTAATCACTTCTAATGAATAGAATAATGAAAGTGACAGTATGTGACTTTAGAGACTAAGTCATAAAAGACATTGTCTCCCTCCCTCCCTCCCTCCCTCCCTCCAATTACTTTTTCTGGGGAAGCCACTACCATATCATTAAGAACATGTGGTGAAAAACTGGGCTTCCTGCCAACAGTGACATGTCCTATTCAAGCTTTCATATGACTCCCCAGCCCAAATCTTGATTTCAACCTTATGAGGGGCCCGGAGCCAGAACCACCCACGTAAACTGCTCTGTATTCCTGACCCTTGGAAACTGTGTGAATTAATAAATGTTTATTGTTTTAGACCTCCAGTTCTGGGGTAATTTATTATACAGCAATAGATAACACACACGTTACGACCATGGAATAATTTGTATTATTTCCTTGCAAATAAGGATACAAAGGCTCAGGTGTTTAAGTAGTTAAGTAATTTACTCAAGGCCACATAGCTTAGTAGTAGTAGACCTATGACATCAAGCCCATAGTCCTTGCACTAGCTTATACCACCTTTTTCAGGTCCCGTTACTTTCAGTCAGCTTATTGGCTCTCTTTCCCAACTTTGATTAGCTTGCTATCAATGCTCTCATGGAAATAATGGATTAGGAAAAAAAATGGCTAAGTACATAGTCCAGGATTATACTTCTGGAGACTTCCCTCCAGAATGACATGAACCCATTCATTAGCACATTTTGGTATGATTGTTCAACCAGTTCTATATCATCCAATCTATATTCCTTCTGCTTGTTCACAAGGATATCATGGAGATGTTGTCAAGGTCTTGTTGAGATCCAATTAAACTAAACACATATAATAAGTATAGCTATACTAAATACAGCTCTCTCCCACTTTAATAGTCTAGTAATCCCTTCAAAAAGGAAATAAATTTGCATGGACTATTTTGCTTCCTCTTCGTTTAGCATATTGCTATTACCATCATTCGTCATTATCATACCCTTCACAATTACCACTGATTTCAATAGATAAATAAGTTCATTATTTAACTTTCAGGACTACCCTGTGAAGTAGATTCTTTTATTACTTCTTTTTGTTGTTGTTAATCTTCACACAAGGATATTTTTTCCATTGATTTTTAGAGAGAGTGGAAGGAATAGAGGGGGAAGAGAGTGGAGTGGGGGAGAGAAACATCAATGTGAGAGAGACATATCCATTGGTTGCCTCTTACACAAGCCCTGACCAGGCCAGGACCAATAGAACCTGCAACCCAGGTTTGTGCCCTTGACTGGGAATTGAACCTGCGATTCTGTGGTACACAGGCTGACACTCTAACAACTAAGTCACACCAGCCAGAGCTATTATTTCTATTTTACCATAAGGAAATTTGGCTTATCGAGATTAAATAATTTGACCAATGTTACTTTACTAAAAAGTGAAAGAACTGGGGTTGAAATCGGGCCTTATTTACCTACCAAGCCTGGGCTCTTTTTCTTTCCCTTTTCCTCTCTCCCCTCCTTGTCTTCTCTCCTCTTCCACCCCAACCTTTTCTTCAATAAATTCTGACAGCCTTACAGTGATTACAACTTCCTTTTCTGAATATTTACACAATTTATTCTTTTTAATAAATAGATCATCACCCAAGATGAATGTCAAGGTCATCAAACTTTACTCTGCTGCAATGACCTTCAGAATGTTAGTTCCTTTATTCAGTCACCTGACACTCTGCTGCCTTCACTTCCTCATCCCCTCCCCATGACAACACTTTCTCAAAGACTGCCCACAGAGAGGTTCAGCCAGCTCATCTACTACTAGGCCTCAGTGCCCTGGAATGTAAATTTGGTCAAGGAACTTTAGCTTTAACCAATTGAGCTACCCAGCCAGGGCAAGACTATTGTTTTTTATTTGTTACTAGAGGCCCAGTGCATGAAATCGTGCAGGTAGGGTCCCTAGGCCTAGCCTACAATCAGGGCCATTTTCTGCCCATTTGCCAATCCCTGGGCTGAACGCCGCCTCCGGGGATAGGTCGTGGGCTCGCCCCGCAGCTTCCATCAGCACTGCAAGCCCTAGCCCGCGGCCAGAGTGAGCAGCGTGTTCCATCAGTGGCCAGCCTGGCGCATGCGCATGGAGGTGAAGTTGCCGGCCTGAGCCCCCAAGCAGCCAGGGATGAGCTGGGGATCCCAACAGCCTGACAGCCAGCCCAGTCCTCCCGCCGCCCACCCCGGTTCCCCTGTTCACCATCTCTGATCCATTGGAGCCTGCAGGCCAGGGGGAGGGACCAAGAGGTCAGCCATCCCGCCAGCTCGCCAGTCCCCAGTCCTGCCCCACCACCACCCACCCACTTCCCAGTGGTTCCCTGTTTGCCTGTGGGTAAGGATGGGGGGATGGGAGAGGTGGGAGAGGGGAGGGACCAACAGGTGGTCAATGTACCTCATGGTGTCTGGTCAAGCAGTCGTTCCGGTCTTACGTTTATGGTCCCTGGCCTTTTATTATATAGGATTGGTTTTAGTATATTTTGATCAATCACCTTGTTGAATTTTCATAATGTTTATAAAGATTTCAGTTTGATTATCTTGGGCTTTCCAGGTAAGTAATCTTATCACCTGAAAATAATGTAATTTTTCCTTCTCCTTTAAAATGTTTATGTCTCTTATTTCTTTCTTCTACTAATAGTATTGATGGATATCTTCAGAAAAATATAAACAATGGTAGCAAACAGTAAATAGTGAAACTGTTTTCATAACTATACCTAGAACTCTTATCTCATATTGTCTCCTTCTGAGAGATAAATATAATATGAAGGTAAATCAAAGATTTAAAATTTAAAAAGAATTTCAGATAAATATGAATACATATGATATATGTGAAAAATATACCTGAGAAAAAATTCTATGTTAAAAAACCTCAGGTTATACAAATATGTTTTCAGCATAATCTCTACTATGTAAAAAAAAACACCAACGTATAAAATATATTAAACCAAGAAGAAAGACCTCAGAAGAAACCTTGATTTGGGCTTCTCACTTCTAGACTGAAAAAATAAATTTTTGCTGTTTAAGCCAAAAACAAAACAAAACTAGAAATAATAAGCAACTATATAAATGGTTGCTGTCAGTAGTGGGTTTATAAATAATTGTTTTCCTGCTTCATGATACTTGTCTGTACTACTACATTTCTACAATACATATGTGTTTCTTCAATGATCGGAAAAACATAAACAGGAAAAAAAGAATTAATCAAGTATACTGCTTTTTGGCTGAATGCGACTTGAAGCTTATGTCTCGATGTTTAAAATCCCTATCACCATGCTCTCCTGACTCAGGGCAGTTTTGGGATCCACATCAAGAATGCTTTATCTATTTTTCCCATCTGGCTAGGTAGTCTACAGTATAATCCCACAATGATGTCACTTCTCTTCTGCTCTTCTTTTATCTGAATCCAGATGTTCTCTAACATGCTCCCATCTCTGATTTGTGTCTATCCATGCAGCTATCCATCTTTTTGATACCAAATTGCTTTGCTTCTCTTAAGTCTCTTAAGTATATATACTTTTTGTTGCCCACAAAGCTCCCCACAAGACCTCTGAATGACCCCTGATGGAAGTATCCCAAAAGCAAACCTGCTCTTTGGTTCTCCTGAGCATTAACTCTCCTTGGGCAAGAATTTTTCTAAAATTTTTGAACCTGGGATATCTCCTAGGACACTCCAAGGAAACCCCTTACTAGCCAAGATGATGACTAATACAACTTATGGAGATACAGCATTCTTGGAGGAAGTCCAGAAACCATATTGATTGGCTTTACTACAAAATCATACCATCTAACCTCAACTGAACATTCATGGCTACTGGGTAATGCTTTTAGTCATCCCCTTTTAACTTTGTATTAAATTCCTTATAGCAGCTGTCCCAGACATTTTCCATTCTCAAATTTCCAAACTAACCCTTTGCCCCAACTCCCAACTCTAAGCAGACAAATTATTTTATTGAGAAGATCGAAGACATCTGATTTGTTAATCCTTCAATTTCCTTCTGCTATACCTTAATACTTGTCTGTATCTTCACTTATCCTCACCTCTTCCTTCCCTCTCTCAGAGAAAGAAATCTTTCCCTTCTCTTCCTAGGATTAATCTCTCCAACTGTGTTCTCAAAGGCTGCCAGCAAAGAGGTTCAGCCAGCTCATTTACTACGAGGCCTCAGTGCCCTTGAATCGATGTTGTCTCAGTTTCTCTGGGACGATGCTCTATCAATTATCCACCTAAACTTGCATCTTTAATCTTGCCTTATCTATTAAGTGGTCCCTTAATCTAAAAAATATTTCATAAACTACTCACTCCAGCTACTTTTTTCTCCCTTTGGTTTTCAAAGCCAAATTGCTTAGAAGAGTGTGCTATATTCATGATTTCCTCTTTCTTACCACCCACTCATTTACTTGGCAGCCCCTTCAATGTTGCTTCTATCACTCTACTAAACTTGTTCCCTTGAAAGTGATGGATGATCTTCCAATAACCATATATTCAAAACACCTTTTCTTAGTTCTCCACCTGAGACAACTGATACTGTTACCCATCCATTCCCTGAAACTCTCTTGGCTTCTGTATTGTCATATTATGCTATTTCTCTTCTTCTTTCTACATTCTGTTAGTTTCTTCCCTGATTTGTCTTCCTTCTCTTATCCTATACAATAAAGAGGTAATATGCAAATTGACCATCATGCCCTCGCACAAGATGGCCGCCACAAGATGGCTGGCAGAGGAGGGCAGTTGTGGGTGATCAGGCCAGCAGGGTGATCAGGCTGGCAGGCAGGCGAGTGGTTGGGAGCTAGCAGTCCTGGATTGTGAGAGGGATGTCTGACTGCCAGTTTAGGCCCGATCCCACAGGGCCACCAGGAAGAGGTGAGGTCCCAGGTTGGAGAGGGTGCAGACTGGGCTGAGGGACATTCCCCCTCAGTGCATGAATTTCGTGCACTGGGCTTCTAGTCTTTAAATATAAGCACTCCTCAAAATTCTACCCTTATCCCTCTCTCACACACACTTTCATTCCTCATCCATTCATATGATTTAACTACTGACTATATTTCCACTTCCAGTCTCTATATCAGTCTTGAATCCCTGCTGGACAAGTTCATTTGAGAGGTTTACTGGCTTTTCAAACTCAGCTGACTCCAAACCAAACTATGCTAACAACTCTTTTAACCAACTCCACATAACAAACTCACCAAGTCTTCTGTTTTTCACTTTGCATTTTTTAATAATATGCTTATGCTGCTATTTCTTGATTTTAAATTTTAGACATTATCTTTGGATTCTTAGTTGAAGATGACAAATGATTTTTTTCACTACCCACACACACTTCCCATTCCCTATTTTCAATATAGATATAGTACCAATTTAACTTTAAAATAATCAGTACTTACATTTTTATGACTATGTAAATATTATTCACAGCTAAGCCACAAGGTACATTATTATTACATTTTCTTTTTTTAAATTTTTCTATGTTTTAATAGAAGAAGAAAGGTATAGGAATACATTAATTACAAAATAAAAGACTATACTAAAAGTTATTGGCTGAATGAAGAACAAGCTTATGAACAGAGGTAGGATTATAGAGCACATGTACTGAAGTCTTCCATTCTCTATACACTAAAATAATGACATGTTCATAACAGTCATAGTTTTTACATCACGTTAGAGTTATATAGAATAATTATATTTATTTTTCTAGGCTCTCCTTTTTATTTATTTATTTATCTATTATATATTTTATTTATTTTTTACAGAGAGGAAGGGAGAGAGATAGAGAGTTAGAAACATCGATAACAGAGAAACATCAATCAGCTGCCTCCTGCACATCTCCCACTGGAGATGTGCCTGCAACCCAGGTACATGCCCTTGACCGGAATCGAACCTGGGACCCTTCAGTCGCAGTCCGACGCTCTATCCACTGAGCCAAACCAGTTTTGGCGAGGGCTCTCCTTTTTAAAATGCTCAGGTATACTAAAATATAGTTTATAATATATCAAAATAGAGATATGAAATAAACTTGGCAATAAAGCACATTTCTCTACCACAAATCATGTTTGCTTATTATTCTAGATAAGCTGGTTTCCCTGCTGTCCGTTCAAATGCCGTTATTATTATTATTATCACTCCGTGCTCAAGCAGCCTAAAATGCCCTCTTCCTTCCTCCTAGTGAAACTCTGCCCATCTTTCCAGGTCCGGCCCAAACCTCCTTTCTTCAACGAAAGCTTCCACGTGACCTCTCCTCTTCCTGGTGGCCTGCAGTACTTCTTTGATGACATATCCTGACACCTGATTAAATTCTACACCAGACCAACTAGATGTGGCCAGACCACAGCCTCCTTTTCTATACCTCATAACTTCTAGTACCATTTTGGGCATGCAGCTGATGGTCAAATTGTTTTTTCTTTCAAAATAACCATAGCTTTATTTTCTTTATGATTATAAACATGTTAAGGGTCATTATTTTAAAACTCAAACCATATAGAAAAGTGTGAAGAAAAAAGTAAAACCTCAACACTGAGAGAAAACCACTAATAACATTTTGGTAAACCTCTTTTCAAACATATTTGTATGCATGTAAACTTACACAGACATAAAGATATGTAATTTTATATATATGGTATACCATATCATGCTGTTGTGCAACTTGAGACAATAAATATAGATTTGAAATGTCTGCCTAGAATTTTATCACTTCCTTGTCCATCACTTCCTGAATTTATTTTATAAGTAGATATATACTTCCAAGAAATTATTGGCCGATTAGCATGACAAATAAGGTTTTGAACACTGAAATTATATAATTTTCAGATTACCAATTCTTTTGTCATCCTATCCAATGTGATTATAATATGATTAACTTAATTCATTTGTTCATATTTTTTAAAATATGGTCAACTGGTAAACATTTTCATGACTACCCATTAATCTTTGTATGTTTTGTTGCATATCTTTCCTGAAGTTTTAATCAGCTAATACATTCTTACATTCTTCCTGCGAGTGTCGTAGGTGGTGATAAATGCTCTCTGGATCAGTTTCGTCTCATTTGTACCACCATCCTAGCACTAAAATACTTTAAAATGATAGTGGTGATGGCAGAGCCTACGTTGTATAATTTGTGCATGTAAAATCCATCAATATTGGGTTTTCGAGAAATGATAATTTAAAGTTCTAAAGGTCCTTTTTGGTCCCATGTATCTAGAAAAACAGCTTTCAAACCACAAAGTTCTTTCTCATCAATCTCCATGCCAGATGAGAATTTCCAGAGCTGGTTTTTAAATCAGAGCAAGAGGAAAAGAACAGGGTAGGGAATCCTTGGCTGCAACAGCCAGCTTCAAAGAATTCGGTGCTGGGAACAGCAGCCAACTGGGTGCGACTGACTGCACCCTTGCATTGAAGCCAGAGAACAAAGATGAAGGGCGAGGAAATTAAGGAGATTCTTGAAGTGACTTCCCATGAGGAATCTCAGACCTACCACACCCAGTCCCTTCATCTTAGTAAATAACTCAGCAAAACTGCAAATGGGTTTAGCTGAGTCCTTGTAAGAACCGCTCCCTCAGAGTGGGGGATTTCTTCCTATTGCTGCCACATGCAACTTCCCAAACCCACGCTTGCCTGCAGGGGAAGTGTGTGCTCTCCCAAGTCATGGCATGTTTATCAGGAGATGAACAAACAAACAGCAAATAGCTCTTGGAGGTTTT
Source organism: Myotis davidii (assembly GCF_000327345.1). Lineage (NCBI taxonomy): Eukaryota > Metazoa > Chordata > Mammalia > Chiroptera > Vespertilionidae > Myotis > Myotis davidii. The sequence continues at coordinate 4,511,686 of NW_006296627.1, read as the reverse complement.
CTCTACATCCTGGCAGCAGAAGGAGAGCAGCTGTTGCATGGTTAAACTGGGATTTGGCCTTTTTAATATAGTTTTTAAAGTTTGTAATTGAAGCCCTACTTTCTGTCTCCATCTGATGATTAAATTGAAATTTCAACTGCTCCTTCCAACACAGGCTGAACTTATTGGAAATGGACTATAAATAAGCACGGCCTATCCAATCATCCAGCAGGCATTTAGTAACTTATTTACCCAGCATTTACTGAGCACCTACCACAAGCAATGGCACTGACTGGAGATTCAGAAATAAAACATGCTGTCGCAGCCCTTAATGGAGCTAACAATGACAAAAACAACTGGCATCGATGGAGCAGTTATGAGGTGCCAAAATTACTAAATACTTTAGTCCATTATTTCATTTCATTCTTACAACATTGAAGTAGAATACGATCCATATTACAGACGAGAAAAGTAAGGCCTAGAAAAAGTAACTTGACTGTCACATAGCTATATCCAATAAAAAGGCCACTTGAACGTACAGCTATTTAAGTCTTTCTTTCTAGCGCTTCCCATAAAGTTTGATAGTACAAATTTAGAATCTAGATGGGGAGGTAGCAAAGACATAAACACTGATTTATTTTTAATCCCATGCAATATTTTAGTAAAGAGATTATATGTTTGCCAGTAAACATACCATTTAATATAAGGGATCGCTATATATAAAAGGCTAATATGCAAAGTGTCCCCTCGGGAGTTTGACCAGGAGACTGGGAGTTCGATTGCTCATTATGATGTGCACTGACCACCAGGGAGCGGCGCAGAACATGGTGGGCGACCAGTGGCATCAGCAGGGCGCTGAGGGAGCAAGGGAAGGAGGAGGCAGGGAGGCAGGGAGGCGGAGAACCTGATAGGCCCTGATCACCGGCCAGGCCTAGAGACCCTACCTGTGCATGAACTTCATGCACCAGGCCTCTAGTTAAAAATAAGTGCAATAAGAGATCTCATTTTTGAATAGCAGTAAGGGAGGACAAGGAGGGAGGAAGTGGAAATCACAAGAACTTTTAGAAGATGTTATTACTTGCTAGGTCT
>NW_006296627.1:4488342-4510580 GCF_000327345.1 Myotis davidii | reverse complement strand
AATGTGACAGACATTTGAGAAAGTTCTACACAGAGAAGCATAAACAAAGGTGTGCAAGGGGGAATGCTTAAGGAGTGTTAGGGGTAAAGTGAGTGTATGATGAGAATGTAGGCAATGAATAGGAGAGTAGGGGTTGGAAAGGCTGGGGTTAGATCATGAGTGGCCTAAAATGTAAGGTAATGGAATTCCTATTTCACTAGTAGGCAATACAGAGCCATTGATGTTATAAGCAGGGTGACAAGCCCAGGCCTGTGCTTTACAGAACTATATTTATAAAAGGTCTTGCAGTAGTTCTCAAGCTTCAATGTGTATTGAAATCACCTGCAGAGCTTTTAAAATGTGTGGGCCCCACAAAAAGCTGCAGAGTAATAGGAACTCTCCTAACTGCAGTTAAATGTGGAAAATGGTACAGTACATTGGAAATCTGGGAGTATGTGCTAAAGCTGAACACACACATTCCCAACAATTCCACTATTAAGTACATACCTAACAGAAATCTATACACCAAGAGACATATAAAAGTATGTTTATAGCAATATTGTTTGTAGTACTCCAAAACTGAGAGCAGCCCAAATGCCACCTACTGTAGAATGAATAAACAAACTGTGGATTATACATAAAATAGAATTCTGTACAACAACAAAAAAAACAAACAAACTGTAGCTAAACCCAACAACAAACCAGAAAAACAATGTTGAACAAAAGAAGCCAGACACCAAAGAGTGTACACTCTATGGTTCTGGCTCCCCGAAGTTCAAAATCTAGTTTATTGTGATAAAAATTAGACTGGTGGTTCCCCAGGAGGTGATTAATGACTGGGCGGGGGCCTGGGAGAAGCATCCAGGATGCTAGGAATGTTCTCTATTTTTACCTGGATGGACATTACAGGAGTATGTTTATTTTATAGAAATCCATTGAGCTATACATTTATTATTTTGCACATTTCTCTACATATGTTGTACTGCAATAAAATTTTTATTTCACTTAAAACATTTCAAAAAAGATTGCATAGGCCCCAACCCCCCAAATTCTGATTAGTCTGACTAAGTGGTCTGGGCATTAGTATAATTAAAAGCTCCCTAAGTGAGCTTGATATGCAACCAGGGTTGAAACCACCCTTGTAGAGCAAGGACTGGAGCAAAGAAAAAAGTTATTCAATGTTTCCCACATTTGAGTGATAATAAGAATCACCTGAAATGCTTGTTAAAAAATAAATTTCCAGGCCCCCCCCACTGCTGACTGATCCAGAGGACTGGAGATGGGATCAAGAAATCTGTCGTTTTGACAACCTCTCCGATGTGTTTAATTAGAGCTCTAAATTAGGGTCAGGTGCTGGCAGTGGGACTGACGACCAGGTTATGCCAAGCAAAATAAAACTGGAAAAGATTAAATTTTCAACACTACTTAAACTTGCTTTTATACACTTCCAGCTTAAAACCCACCAAAACAACCAAATTAGAGTATGGTTTGTTTAACTGACATCTTTAACCTAAGGTGGTTTTATTTTGGTTCACGGTGTGTAAACTTTAATTTAGTCATTTACTTTCTTTTCTAACAGAACCACAAGAGCAAGGGATTTCTGAAGCCTAAGAGATGCCATTTCCTTTTCTGGCAAATCTACTTTATAGAACAGATTTAATAACGTCTGTGGATGAAAAGGGGGCCACATACCAAACCCGATAAGCTCAGGGGAGGCCAGCATGGCTGGCCCTACAAACTTAGAGACTGAAAGTAGCCACATAGGATGGTCTGAACACACAAATTCCTAACTAAAAGCAGGTCGTAGCGAGTAGTCTTGTCCTAGGCCTGTGGCTTCCCTGACAAAGGTCAATCTTTACCTAAAGTGAGGCTGTCTATTGTCTTTTGCATCTAAGGCAACATACCCTTGGAATGTCAGAGTAATCTTTTCCAGACCCCTCAGAGCACACCCACCACACGAGAGGGCAAGACCACAGAACCCGTCATTGTTACCTTGTTCCCCCAAATACCACACCTCTATGAGCTGTAAATGTGAATTATTAACTATCCTGTACCCACCAATGTAAAATCTGACTTTTTATCCATTCCCAGAAATTTCCCCAAATTTGTTTTTTCCCACCCCCTTAATCTACCACCAGTGAATTTCATGCAACCCTCCTTATGCCTCCTCCGCTGATTCTAATGTATAAAACAAGCTGCAAAACTACAATTCTCTGGAACATTTTCTCAATCTGTTGAGATTTTGCTTCTCAGCAATTGGCCTAAATAAACTCATAAACATTCTCTAAAGGTTTTGATGTTTCTTACATCAACACATCTCATGGTAAAGTCTCATTCAGCCTAATTTTTAAAAACCCTTGGTTGTATTTTCAAAGAATTTCCAAATTCTGCTTATGTTCCTCAAAGTATGGAATATGCAGTAAAGCAAGTACTCTATTCCCCTCAGTAATAAGAATCAAGATTTTAAAATTTTAGTAAAAGATGGAATAACTTTGTACTAAATCTTAAAGATAGGTAAGATAAAACTTAAAGAACTTGTAAAGCAATGAGAGAAGACATAAAATCACAAACAACTGCAATACATTCCTATGCTTTAACTACAGACTAGGAAATTATACATCGATCTCAGAGACGAAATGACATAAAATATATTTGTGTTCAGTTAGTATCAGGGCTAGAGCACTTGACTAAGAGTCAGAAGGTGTGAACGTACCAACTAGCTGAGAGACCTCGGGCCTCATTTTTATTCAGTATCTACACAAAGGGTACGGGGTTGAAGTGCATCAGTAGTTTTCAAAACAGAATCCTAGAACTTTTCAGAGGCATTTGTAAGGCTCTACAAATGTTTAATTTTAATACTTTTCTTATTAAAAACACACTTTTAGCCCTAGCTGGTTTGGCTCAGTGGATAGAGTGTTGGCCTGAGGACTGAAGGGTCCCAGGTTTGATTCCGGTCAAGGGCATGTACTTTGGTTGCAGGCTCCTCCCAGGCCTTGGCCGTGGTCAGGTCTCACACAGGAGGCAACCAATTGATGTGTTTCTCTCACATTGATATTTCTCTCTGTCTTTCCCTCTCTCTCAAAAAAATCAATGGAAAAACATCCTCAGGTGAGGATTAAAAACAAACAAACAAACAAACAAAATCTCCACACCTTTCATTAAAATCTACAAGAAAATGCAGAGTAAATGTTACATAGTAAATTTTAATATATTGTGTTATCAACCTGTGTTCTCAGGTTAACTCATTATGGAGTTTCTCCTGCTCCACAAATAAGTACATTTCAATTGGTAAATGTGTCACTGATTAGGAAGCTTTTTATCTGCTCTGGTCTTTTTCTTTTCTTTTTAATACAGGAGTACAAGGTGGGGCAAAAGCTTACAGTTATGAATACACAAAACAGAGTTAATAAAGCTCTTATAATAATCATAACTTGAATGTCTTTTTCCATACCAACAACTGTAAAACTACTTTTGCACCATCCTGTTGGCATAAAGGCTAGACTACATTAAATCTTTAAATTCCACTGGGTGAGAGTACAGATGTTATCAAACTCTCCTGTTACTTGTTTCTATATGTAGTTATAAAACCAAACAAAGTAGATTTCTATAAAATGTTGATAATTATAAAATAGAAGTCTTTAAGTGTTAACACATTAACAAATAAAGTGGTAAAAATGTAGTTATTTGTACTGGAACTAGAAAAGCAATGGCATGAAAAATTTATGTAGTGGATATAAAAGACAAGGGCTTAAAATGTCATCAGATGTGTAAGCACTAGCAGTTAAAATTATGCAAGCATTTTCCAAAACACTACTGGATAATATTATACAAATTGATACAGACTATCAGTTTTATTAAGATGACCTTTACATTACAGACCTTTCCATATTGTAAAGGTATTAGTACTGATACCAGAATTTATTCTTTATACTAAAGTTTTCTGACAGAAAACTGACAGTTGTCAGAAAATCGATATATATAAAAGCCTAAGTGACTGGCCGACCAGCCAACCAGCCAGTAGCTATGACGCACACTGACCATCACGGAGCAGATGCTCAACATGGGAGCTGCTGAGCTGCAGTGACTTGGCAGCTGGATTCCAAGGTGCGTTACCCGAGAACTGCCCTCTTGCAATCTGGGACTCCTCGGGGGATGTTGGAGAGCTGGTTTCGGCCTGATCCCCGCAGGCCAGGCTGAGCAACCCCACTGGTGCACAAATCTGTGCACCAGGCCTCTAGTAGGTAAATAAAATAAGAAATTACTATTATTTCTACCTTAAAGTAGGGTTATTAACTTGGAAATCTTATTGGTATTTTAGATAAATTGCATAGATAAATTTAGGCTTACAATACAGACATATTTACAGCCTCAGATAAAATGTTAGTGATTGCCCTGGTTGGGTGGCTTAGTTGGTTGGAGCATCATTGTCCCATACACCAAGAGGCTGTGGGTTCAATCCTCAGCTAGGGCACGTACAGGAGGCAGCCGATTGATATTTCTCTCTCCCCCTCTCTTACTCTCTCTCCCACCTTTCACTTTCCCTCTCTCTCCCCTTCCCCTCTCTCTTTAAAATCAATTAAAAAACAAAAGCTTACCCTTGGGTGAGAATTTAAAAAAATTGTTAGTGATGAATCAAAACAGAATTTGGACTCAATGTGCAAAACAAAATTAATTTTTCTGTGCTGAAACTGTGGGTAAAAAGATGACTCCATATTAGTCTGATTGCAATGCCATAACAAAACACCATAGACTGAGTAGCTGAAACAACAGAAATTTATTTTCTCATAGTTCTGAAGACTGGAACTCCAAGATCAAGGAGCCAGCAGGGTCAGCATCTGGTAAAGAATCTCTCCTTGGTTGCAGAAGGCTGCCTTCTCACTATGTCTCTTCTTATAAGGACACTAATCCTATTGGATCAGAGCCCTACCCTTATGACTTTATTTAACCATAATTACAATCTTATAGGCCCTACCGCCAAATATAGTCACACTGGGGGCTGGAGCTTCAACATATGAATTCTGGGAGACACAATTCGATCTATATCATCATCTGAGGAATCTGAACCTTTTAAGAAACAACACCATCGACTAACTCATATATAATGTTATAAGATACGTTTATTTTTATTCAAATGAGTTAAAGTTTTTAAACTAGATGAGAAAATATTGATTTCTCCAAAGTGATTATTCATCAATTAGGGATGTGAACAATTGTCAGGCATGTTAGTAACTCAGCTTTGACACAAAAATTTACTATCACTCTTCTTTTAAATATTTGGATCATTATAACTAAAATCAAGTAACTATTTTAAGAGTTTTAAAAAATGTTAGTATTTACAGATACTTATCTGTGTGAATCACAATTTTCTTGACATACTTTTATCTTACAGCCAAATGCTGGAAAGCTTTCTCCCAACAAAAAGAACAGACAAGCCCAGCCGGCGTGGCTCAGTGGTTGAGCATTGACCTATGAACCAGGAGGTCACGGTTTGATTCCTAGTCAGGGCACATGCCCAGGTTGTGGGCTAGAACCCCAGTGTGGGGCATGTAGGAGCCAATCAATGATCCTCTACCATCACTGATGTTTCTATCTCTCTTTCCATCTCCTCTCCTCTCTGAAATCAGTAAAATATAGATTTTTAAAAAGAACAAGACAAGGATGTTTGCTTTTGCCACTTCTACTCAACATAGTACAGGAAGTTCTACCAGACTAATTAAGCAAGAAAAATAAAGAAAAAGCATCTAAATTGGAAAGGAAAGGTAAAAATATCTTTATGTAAAAACTAGAGGCCCGGTGTACAGATTCATGCACTAGCGGGGTCCCTCAGCCTGGCCTGCAGGGATCAGGCCGAAACTGGCTCTCCAACATCCCCCGAGGGGTTCCTGATTGCGAGAGGGTAGCTCTTGGGTGATGCACCCGGGAATCAGGCTCCTTTCTCTCTGGTTACAGGTGTGTCACCTGAGGACCCAGCTGCCAAGTCACTGAGCTCGGCAGCTTCTGCGTTGAGGGTCTGCCTCCTGGTGATCATTGCGTATCATAGCTACCAGCCGGTCAGTCAATTGGCTGGTCGCTTAGGCTTTTATATATATATAGATGATATGATCTTCTATGTAGAAAACCCTAAAGATTACACACACAATAACAATCGTTTTGTTATAGCTAATAAATGAATTCTGCAAAGATGCAAGATACAAAATCAATGTACGAAAATCAATTACATTTCTATAAACTAGCAATAAAAATGCGAAGAGGAAATTAAGGAAAACAGTTACACTTACATGGCATGAAAACAATAAAATACTTGGGAATAAATCTAACCAAGGAGGTACAAGACTTCCACACTGAAAACTGCTGAATGAAATTAAAGATGTCATAAATAAAATGGAAATGCCCTCACCGGTTTGGCTCAGTGGATAGAGCGTTGGCCTGTGGACTGAAGGATCCCAGGTTCAATTCTGGTCAAGGGCATGTACCTTGGTTGCAGGCCCATCCCCAGTGGTGGTGGTGGGGGGGGGTGGTATGCAGGAGGCAGCTGATTGATGTTTCTCTCTCATCTATGTTTCTAACTCTCTATCCCTCTCCCTTCTTCTCTGTAAAAAATCAATAAAATATATTTATTAAAAAAATGGAAAGACATCCTATGTGCATGAATAGGAAGATTTAACATTGCTAAGGCATCAATAATATCCAAAGCAATCTATAGATTCAACACAATCCCAACAAAATTATAACAGTTTTTCTCCCCAGAAATAGAACAGCCAATCCTCAAATTTATAAGGCATTGCAAGGAACCCCAAATAGCACCATCTTGAAAAAAAAATATTGGAGGGCTCAAATAACTTTGAAAGTTAATTCTGAAATTCTTTGAGACATCACGATAATAAGGAAAAAAGAGAATCTAGTTGAGGAATAAGCTCCTGACTCCTTGTTCTGAATTAACAGTGTAACTCAACCTTTCAAGTGATTATAAATGGACCAAGAAGTTCTAGCAATGGGAGCAAACTCAAATGCCTACAGTGGCCGGAAACATAAGCAGATGCAGCCAGGCAGCTGGGGGCGGTGGTAAATCTGAGGCCACACGCCCAGTCTGAAGGAGCAGCTGCACCTCTGCCCTCGCGAACTGTCTCCCTGTTGGAATGTGGGCATGGTATTGGATTTTCCATTCTGTAAGTGAAACCGAATTGAGATTTTTATGTTGTATGTTGGCATCTAATTTTTAAAAAACTATTTTTAACGCTGCAAACCAAAGAAAACATCTGCAGTTCAAGGCACGTGTAGTCAGCTGACTACTAGCTCGTGATATCTTTCATAGCTTAAAGGCTGGATCCAGAACACAAAAGAAGGAAAATAGTTACTATTAGTCAGATCCTCGCCAATGTTTAAAGTTAGCATACAGATAATGATCTAACCTTTCTAATCCTTGTTTGGAAGCACCAGTGGGGACTAAATATTTCAATTAGGTATTCTTTAAGATTGCTCTTAATGGGCCAGTTTTTAGTGGGGCACTTTGACCATGAAGTTCAAACATGCAAGTGCCTTGCACATAGTAGGTGGCAAATAACTGGTAACTATTATTATTTTAAATCAAGGCTCCTATACAATTTGAAAAGTTAGTATAAAGCAGATTTTCAAAACCAACCCCACCCTCTAAAAAAAGAGATGATAATATAATGCATTCAATAATTTATCCTCTGTATAGTAGTTGGAAAATGGTGAGCCTACATATTAAATGACAAAATAAATCATTTATATATCTTAGATGCTAGGAATATAGGTATTGGCATAACAAACAAGGTTCTTGCCCTCCTAACATTTACAGTTTAATAAGGGAAATAAACATTAAGTAAGAGTCATCCAAAAGTATTTAGTTAGAAAATATAATAAATGATATGACTAAATATTACAGTATGATGTGAAAAGAATAATGAGAGGATCTAATTCAGAAGAGAAAGGAGTCACAGAGAAGGCTCCTTTAAGGAGCTGACCTTTAAATTAAGACCTAAAGGGATAAAGAGAGGTTAGCAACCTAAGGATATTATGTATGCAGCATGAGGAGGGTTGGGTAGAAGAGGAGATGGTGACAAAAGCATTCCAGGAATGCTTGTGTGACAGGCCCAAATAATCGACATAGAAAAAATGGGAAATTAAATAGAGGGAGAGAGTAAAGTTATTGGAGGTAGTGAGGCGAAAGCTTCGAGGGGACATTAAACGTCAATGTTCTTCTTGGAGAAAAGATTCTGAAGAAGGAAGTAAAAATTAAAAAAAGAAAAACAGGAACTGAGGAGAAATAAGTGAAATGGGAGATAGGAAACAGAATTTGAGGTTGAAGAAATTGTTTATTGGCCACATCCGGTTTCTGAGGAAACTGAGGGAAGCAAAGTGCTGGTGGGAGCAGGTGAAGATGACTGGCCAGAGGAAACCATAGATGTGAAGAGATTACATGGAAGGATTTTCATTTGTTTATTTTAAAAATTACAAAAGTAACAAATGGTCTTTAATATTTCAAACCAGGCAGCCACCCATTCCTGAAGTAAACGCTGTTAATCCTCACAGAATGGTTTTTAGTGGTGAGGAGGAGGATTAGTGACAAGTAAAGTCAAGTGGAAATTTGAGGCAATTACACAGAGAAATCAGACCAAAAGCTTTAAGTCAGCCTAACTTTCTGCATTTTTCCTTGAGTTCACTTCACCCACTATAACATTAGATATTTTAGGAAAAAGTAACATTTATTTTTATCATATGCAATTTCCTGATTCCTAGAATGTGAGCGCCTTTGAAAAAGACAGGAAAGTTTTTTTCAAATCTCAGATTATTAGACACAACTCCATGAGAGCAAGAATTTGTCTCTTCACCTCACTGCTTCATCACTAGCAACTGATACATAAATTTTGTTGAATGAATGAATATACCAATACTATGAAGACAAAACCACAGTGAATTCAGAATAAAACAAAAAGTGAAAGGAGAAAAAAAGGAAAGGAAAAGAGAAAGGGAGGGATGAAAGTGGCAATACTTTAGATTCTGTCACTCATTCTGGACTCTTCTCTCCCACACCTCACATCCAGTCAGTCAGCAAGTCCTGTTAAACCAGCTCCTTAAATAGCTCTGCATCTCCATGCCACTTATTGTTCTACTGTAATTGGCTCCTAACTGGTTTTTGTCCTCAGTCTTACTACTTACTTTCCATACTTTGCCAGTGTCATATGTGAGAATACTGCACAAATTCATAAGATTCTAATTTCCTTCTTACGTGTTAAGCACTAGCCAAAATGAATCTGTGTTTCCCAAAGGAACCGTGTTGTTTTATGTCATAATACTTTCAAAAATCTTGTTTTTTCTTTTTAGAATGTATTTTTTATTTGCTTAATAGCTTTTACTACTTCAAAATCCAAATGCCTTCGCTCCTTTATAGCCTTCCCCAGCTTCTGCAGGAAAAACTACTTCCTCCCTTGTACTGTCACTGAATCCTACACATGGCTCTAATAATCACTTACACTCTATGGAAACTATTTCTAGACTAATCTGTTTCTTCTTCTGGAATGTGAGCTCCTTGAGGGCAAGTATTGCCATTCACTCATTCATATTTCAAGCATCTCGTACACTATCTGATGAAGAACACATTTAAAAAGTAGGGGAGGCTGGGGGAAGATCAGTGGGGGAAAAAAAGGAGACATATGTACTACTATTTGTAATACTTTAAACAATATAATAATTTTTTAAAAAAGGAATATTCTCTTTTAGTCAGTTTTCTGGCTTCTTCCGCACTGGCTTTTTTCACTTATTAGGCGTGGGACCTAGAACAAGTTACTGAACTTCTAAATCTCAGTTTCATTTTCTATACAACAACTATATTAAAATACCTACCTATCACATAGGATTGCTGTGAAGAAAAATGAGATAATCTATATAGGGAGCACTTAATAAATGTTAATTGCTATTATTACCATTATTTCACTTCTGATATTGTCTTTTTTAATGTTTAGAAATTCAATTTGTACCTTTTTAATATCTTTCACTTATCACCTAATCAGATTCATGTTTTCCTTTACATATTTGATCATATTTATATGATTTAAAATAACTGTTCAAAGGTTCTTGTTAGCTAATTCTATCATCTGTCATTTCTGGGTCTGTGTTTCTATTGATTGATTTTTTTTCTCCTGGTTATGGGTCATATTTCCTGCCCCTTTTAAGGCCTGGTAATTTTTAATTGTATGCCAGACTTTGTGAATTTTATGTTGAGTGCTGGATTTTACCGAATTCCTTCAAGGAGTATTAATTTTGTTTAGGTATATAGTTAAGTGATATGCCTATAAGTTGAATCTTTTTGTTTGTAAGCTGCTGAGGATTCTAGCCAATGCCAATGTTCTATGTATTTTGAGGTTTTTCAACTCTGGCTGGCAGAAGTGTGAACTACCCCTTGTCCTGTGTATACTTCAGGAACTGTTTTCTGGTGGTTCTTTTTCCAACCCACACATGTGCAGAACTTATAGCCAAAGACTCAAATATCTGCTTGAAACTCTCCAGAACTTACTGAGCTACTTACTCCCTCCTCTCTGGTACTCTGTCCTGCAAATTCTGGCCACCTCGGTTTCTCTAAACCCCAATCTCTGTCTCCTTAACTCAACTTCTCAGCATGATGATCTTCCTGGCTCTTTGATGATCTTCCTTCCTGTACCGTCACTTGGCAACTGCCTCTCAGGGACCACAGTCGTTTCATACATTGGACACTGTCTGATTTCTAGTTGTTTATGGCAGGAGGACAACTCCCTTAGTAGGTACTTCTTCATGAGCTGAAGAGGAGGTACCTATCATCATTTTATTAAATGAAATATATGTATTCATTGGTAAAAACACAAAGTTCAAAATAAAATTCTAAGAAACTATGAAAATAAATATGGACAAAAACTTTTGAACCAATATTCCTAAACAGAAGTGGAAATTTACTTCAAGGGAATTTCAATATTTGCCAGACTTGAAAAATTTAGATTAATCTTTCTACATTGAAAGAAATACCAAAGCAAGAGGTTGAATCTTAAAGTTGTTTGAATAGACTTTTTTTAAAAAATCTTCACCTGAGGATATTTTTTTCCCATTGATTTTTTTAAAAAAAGAGCGGAAGGGACGGAGAGAGACAGAGAGAGAGAAACTTCAATGTGAGAGACACATTAATTGGTTGCCTCCCACACGCACCCAACCAGGGGATGGGATAGAGCCTGAAACAGAGGTACATGCCCTTGACCGGAATTAAACCTCAACCCTTCTGTCCTCGGGTTGACACTCTAACCATTGAGCAACCCAGCCAGGGCTGAATAGACATTTTTGCTTCCAAGAGTCTAAAGTTGCCTAATAGCAAGAGATTTGCTATAGTCTTCATGAGGTTAGTTGAAATTCAGACATAGGAAAATTAGCATTACTCACTACTCAGATATGCAGAAATGACATTGCATCCTTGTACTTGCTAAACACTTGGATAAACTGTTTCAGAAGGGATCAGGTCCTTATTTTTTACAAAGTGACTTCAGTTTTAGATATATTTTGCTGGAACTCTGCTCTTCTATGCTACCTCCCAGAAGAGTTATTTCCTCTTGATAATGCTATAATACGTACATGATGTTCTAAGGAAGTTGTCTGCAGGAGAATAATATAGTAGAGGCTCCAATGAATAGGAGTCTGGTACTTGGGATTCTACTTGAAAAAATGGGGCTTAATACTTACTTCTGGAACCCTGCCTCTGAATGTTTTTGCTCATTTTGGATTAAAATTGGGGACTGACACATTCTGGAACTGAAAAATATTCTCAAGTTTCCTGGAAGAAACTGAGAATACATTAAAGCTATTTAACCAAAGATTTTAGTATCACCTAGACACAAATATTGCATTTGGTCTTTAAGAAATCAGAAACTGTCTGATTAAGAAGCATAGAAAGAAATATCCAGCATAAAATCTAGGTCATGTTTATGGCACAGGAGAAACAGGGAGAACTTGGAGGTGCTCCCTCTCAACAGCTGGATGAATCAATGGCAGCTGCTATAAGAAAGATAAAGAAACCCACATCTGCTTAGAGTCCACATGCTATATGAATCCCTTGTGATAGTAAATAAATTCTTGAAGAGGCCCCACTTCTAAAGCAGGAAGAGAATTGAGGACATTTAAAGACTGTTTTCCATAGTTACCTCCATGTACTATTTCACAGAAACCAGCTGTCTATATGCACCATTGTTCAATATAGAGAGTATTCAATATATATTTGCTAACTGATTAAGGGACTGGGAAGGATTGGGAAAGACAGGTTCTGTTGAAACAGTACTAGCTCCACCTATCCATTCACAGCTCCCAGTTTTGTTTATTTTGAGACCAACTGCTTAATTTTTCTGAGGTAGTTCACTTAAAATTGGGTCACATTGATTTTTGCCCACTAGTACATATATTCTGTAAAGGAGATGATGCTATTCTCAGCACACTAAGGTTGTTTGCACAAGAATGTAAATGAGATAGATTGTCTCTAGAGAGTACATGTCACAGAAGCTGCATGTGATTGGAGTAGCAGAAATAGTAGAAATAGCACATTAGCAAATTAGTAAATCTGAGTTCTGTTTCTAACTTTGCTACCAATCCACTGTGCAATTATACAAGTTACATAATTTCATTGTTTATAAAATGGGCACAAGAATACCTATTTTACTTATTTCTTAGGATAGTAGAAATGGTCTAATAAGACATAAGTAGAAGGAGTTTTAGAAAAAAAAATTCAGTAGCTAAATATAAAGTAGCAGTAGCATCCATTAGAGCAGGATGGGGGATCTTATATACTCAATGGAAGCAGGGAGTGTTCACTCTAACCCCAGTGCCAGGCACATGGTAAGTCTACCAGAAATAATTCATTGAATGAATGAGGAAATAGTTTAGGCCTTCCTCTACTTTAAGTTACAATCACTAAAGAAACTATGTTAAAAGTATTCAATAGTAATCTGAAATAACACACAATATGAAGGTGGGATACAAACAGGCCCTTAACCAGTTAACTGCCACAATATTTTGAATTTAATTTAAAAAGGCCCGCCGCTTTTGTCTATAGATGCTTATAGTGTACAAATGGTTAAAAACAGATGTGAACCAAGGTTTTGATGTAGAGATTGTAAATCAGAAAATTTTGGAGCAATTTAATGTTTCAATGTTCTGAATGTGAGAATCTAATTCCATTTTCAAAAAGAAGCTGTCAGTGTCAGTGGGTACCTTTGCCTTTCATCTCACCAAGATCTTTAAAATCTCAAAGGCATTTTCAATCAGTGTTTTCCTTAATATTTTCTATAGAATATAATCAGAATATGCCAAACCAACAGTATGCAAATACAAAAATGACTTGCACTTTCCCATGTACATAGCTCTTCTCTCCAGGATTTGTAAGATGAAATGAAAAATTTACTTTAGTCAACTTTATTCTATTTCCCAAAATCTGTATTTCTAGAAGCTGACCTATATTTCCTGTTGCTTACTGAAGTTTTTTTAACTGTGTTTCAAAGAAATATAAACTTTTAAAAAAACTTACATCACATTAGACAAAATGTGAAAGCAACCCAAATATCCATCAATGGATGAATAAACAAATAATATGAATACACATACAATGGAGTATTACTTAACCCTAAAAAGGAAGGAAATTCTGACACTTGCCACTACATGCATGAACTCTGAGGATGTTATATTAAATGAAATAAGTCATTCACAAGAGGATAAATATAATATGATTCCATTAGTATGCGATACCTCATGTAGTCCAATTCAGAGAGATAGAAAGTAGAATAGTAGCTGCCAGGGGCTGCAGGAAGGGGAAAATGGAGAGTTAGTGCTTAATGGGTAGAGAGGTTCAGTTTGGGAAGATGAAAAGGTGTGGAGATGGATGGTTGGGATGGTGTCAGAACTATATGAGTGCACTTAATGCTTCAGAACTATACACTTACCCGGAACCGTTTTCCCACTTATCTTACATGCCAAACCAAATCACCAAGTCCTGTGGATTCTATCTCTGAAAGTACACCTACCATCTCTATGGCTGCTGCCTTGGCTCTTGTGTTCTTGCACCTCACCTACTACAAGTCTGCCAACTATGCTCCTGGCTTCTAGTCTCACCCTCTAAGCCATTTTCATACTGTCTCTAGAGTGTCCTTTCTAGAACTCATATCATAACATCACTCTTCCATAATCCTTCATATAGTGCCTACATGAAATACAACTTTTTTTTTTTATGGCAAAAAATGTCTTTCAGCCAAAACCGGTTTGGCTCAGCGGATAGAGCGTCGGCCTGCGGACTGAAAGTTCCCAGGTTTGATTCCGGTCAAGGGCATGTACCTGGGTTGCGGGCACATCCCCAGTAGATGTGCAGGAGGCAGCTGGTCGATGTTTCTCTCTCATCGATGTTTCTGACTCTCTATCTCTCTCCCTTCCTCTCTGTAAAAAATCAATAAAATATATTTTTAAAAAAATGTCTTTCAGTACCTGAGTCTGTCTTTTATTCCATTTACGCTTCTACACCACAGCACATGCTCTGCCTACTAGTAGAATGCCTTTCTCTCTTTGATCCATGTGTACAACTTCTACTCACTCTTCCTTCAAACAGCCATTTCTGCGGAGACCTTCTCTGATCTTCTCTCTCCATCCTCTGACAATAGCATCCCCTCCCTCCCCCTACCCAGGAGTTTCTTGCAGTCACATCTTTCCTTGAATTTACAGCATGGCATTGTCTTGATGTTAATCCCGAGGATATTTTTCCACTGATTTTTAGAGAAAGTGGAAGGGCAGGAAGAGACACAGAAAGAACCATCAATGTGAGAGAGACACACTGGTTGGTTGCCTCCCACACACACCCGACCAGGGTCTCGATTGAGCCTGAAACCGTGGTACATGCCCTTGGCTGGAATCGAACACAGGACCTTTCAGTCCTTGGGCCGACGTTCTATGCACTAAGCCAAACTGGTTAGGGCTACTGCATGGTATTTTAATATTTGTCAAAAGCAAAGGCTCTGGAGCCAGATGGACTGGGTATGAATCCATCCCCAGCATTTACTGTTTAACCTTGCCAAGTTACTTAACCCCTCTGATCCTCAGTTTTATTAGTCATAAAATGGAGTTTACCACAGAGAGATGTTATAAAGAGTAAGTGAATTACTGCATGTAAAGTGCACAGAGCTTCACTTGGCTCCTAATACACTCATCAGTGATGGTGATGTGATGGTGGTAGTAACGGGGGTGTATTTCTGACACAAGGGGAACAGCTCCTCAAAAGTAAGGTGGGCCTATAACCTTGAATAGCATGAGTTCAAACAGTATTTTTTTAAAACATATTTTTATTGATTTTAGAAGAAGGGAGAGGGAGAGAGAGATAGAAACATCAATGATGAGAGAGAATCATTGACTGGCTGCCTCCCGTACGCCCCCTACTGGCGATTAAGCCTGCAACCTGGGCATATGCCCCTGATCCAATTCAAACCCGGGACCCTTTAGTCGGCAGACTGACGCTCTATCCACTGAGGCAAACTGGCTAGTACCCACACAGTATTTATAGGAACAAAAAAGAGATAAAAGTTTGGTAGGAAGAAAAGGGAAGAAAGAATTTGGGAAGACTTACCGCCATTTTTGCCCACAGTTCGGAAGCATCTCCAGAAGGCCCGTAGGAATGATGCCCTGTTGTGAGGGGTGGCTTGGACGAAGCTGAATTCCCGAAAGAGAATGTGAGTTCCCTGACATACACTGTTAAAGCTGCAAAGAGAACAATCAAGAAATCATCGTTAGGGACAGGAACCAAGATGGCGGCATAGGTTAACGCCAGAGATTGCTGCCTCGAACAACCAATTCAAATTACACCTAAAAGACAGAACAGACATCATCCAGAACCACAGGAAGGCTGGCTGAGTGGAAATTCTACAACTAGGAGGAAAGAGAATATCATACCCAGACTCAGAGGAGGCTAAGTGCTGAAGTGAAACACTCAGGTGCAGAGTGCATGCGGAGCGGGCTGGCGGAGGAGGGCACGGTTGTTGTTTTTAATGGGGAGGGAGCTTCAGACTCTGAGCTCCAGAGCCGGGCAAGTCTCTAGGGACCCAGACTCAAACGGGAGAAGCAGGACTGTCCGGCTTCAGCGGGACTCGAAGGCAGCTTTCTCTCCGAGGTTTGCAGCAGTTGCTGGGACTCTGTGAGGCAGAGCCCCTAGGGACAGAACTGAGAGCAGCCATAACTGCTCCCTCCACCCGCCCTGTAGATCCCCTGGGACCCGCCCCGCCCAAGCCCTGCGTAGAGCCATTTGCCGGATAGCCTCAGGCAAATGCTAGATTAGCACCACCCTAGAGATCCAGCACAGAAGCTCTTCCACTGCAGACACAGCTGACTCTCATAGCCAGTTAGCCTGGAGGTTAAATCACCCCCGACAACAATCAAGGCTTAACTACAACAAGACTGCGCACAAAGACCACTAGGGGGTGCACCAAGAAAGCATAAAAATGCGGAGACAAAGAAACATGACAGAAATGGAGGATACAGAGCTCCAAACCACACTTTTAAGGTCTTTCAATAAGTTTCTAGAAACTGCCGATAAACTTAATGAGATCTACAAGAAATCTAATGAGACCCTCGATGTTGTGATAAAGAAACAACTAGAAATTAAGCATACACTGACTGAAATAAAGAATATTATACAGACACCCAACAGCAGACCAGAGGAGCGCAAGAATCAAGTCAAAGATTCAAAATGTGAAGAAGCAAAAAACACCCAACTGGAAAAGCAAAATGAAAAAAGAATCCGAAAATACGAAGATAGTGTAAGGAGCCTCTGGGACAGCTTCAAGCGTACCAACATCAGAATTATAGGGGTGCCAGAAGATGAGAGAGAGCAAGATATTGAAAACCTATTTGAAGAAATAATGACAGAAAACTTCCCCCACCTGGTGAAAGAAATAGACTTACAGGTCCAGGAAGCGCAGAGAACCCCCAACAAAAGGAATCCAAAGAGGACCACACCAAGACACATCATAATTAAAATGCCAAGAGCAAAAGACAAAGAGAGAATCTTAAGAACAGCAAGAGAAAGAAACTCAGTTACCTACAAAGGAATACCCATACGACTGTCAGCTGATTTCTCAACAGAAACTTTGCAGGCCAGAAGGGAATGGCTAGAAATATTCAAAGTGATGAATACCAAGAACCTACAACCACGATTACTTTATCCAGCAAAGCTATCATTCAGAACTGAAGGTCAGATAAAGAGCTTCACAGATAAGGAAAAGCTAAAGGAGTTCATCACCACCAAACCAGTATTATATGAAATGCTGAAAGGTATCCTTTAAGAAGAGGAAGAAGAAGAAGAGGTAAAGATACAACTTATGAACAACAAACATGCATCTATCAACAAGTGAATCTAAGAATCAAGTGAATAAATAATCTGGTGATCATAATAGAATCAGGGACATAGAAAGGGAATGGACTGACAATTCTTGGGGGGGAAAGGGGTGTGGGAGATGCGGGAAGAGACTGGACAAAAATCGTGCATCTATGGATGAGGACAGTGGGTGGGGAGTGAGGGCAGAGGGTGGGGCGGGAACTGGGAGGAGGGGAGTTATGAGGGGGGGAAAGAGGAACAAATGTAATAATCTGAACAATAAAGATTTAATTAAAAAAAAAAAGAAATCATCGTTAGATGGACAGTTATGGAAGGTTGAAATCAGAAGGAAAAAGCAAGACCAGACAGAAGCACTGCCAAAAAGGGGAAAAGGATTTTTTTCTCCAACAAGACTCTGAACTATAAATTAGACCAAGTCCTTCTAGAAGGAAGTCGCTTCACATAACCATATCCCTCTGAAAACTGTTTCAGTCCAGTTCCTCTGAGTACTTCCCCCCTTCCCACATACACTCCCTGAGGAAATTTTAGCAGTCACTGGAGCATCTCACATAGAGAAAAACCTTTCAGTCTTTAATTGGCTGACATTGGCACTCATACCTTTTGGAGAATACGCCTCTCCCTACCTTTTTTGGAATTATGTTTCCTTAAAGATATTCTTTCTGTATTCTCTGACCTCTATCAGCTGCCATATGAACAACATAGCTTATGGGACATAACCAGCTTGTCTGTTCCAGCTTAGGGGTGGTGTCACATATTTCTCTGACAATAACCTCAGAGGAAAATCCATGTGCCAAAGGATATAAAAGGTTCCAAGCAGAACACTAAAAGCAAATAAGAAGAACAAGGGTAGAAAGTGGCCCCTAAATTAAAGTATGAAGCAAAACCCCAGAGCCCAAGTGAGTCATTGTTTAAGCTGGGCTGGGGAAGGGGAAAAAATATACTCCGTTGCCTTTGGGTTCTTTTGCCAAAGAAGTAAAGGCTGTAGAGCCTGGCGTAACCTAAAGATTGAAATTCCACCCAAGAATAGGCAATTATCCAGTAATCAACACTACCTAAGGCAGACTTCGGGTTCCAGAAAACTCCTAAATTCCCTGACAAGTAAAGCATGAGTGGGAAATGTGTTTGTTAATGTTACAGAGAAGCAGACATTAAAATGAAGATGGCAAGTAATAGAGGGACAATGGTAATTCCAAATGCCACTTTTCATTTGTTGACTAATGAGAGAAAAAAATTCTGAACCTCTGAATTGAACAGGAAAAAATTTCAGGAGCCATCTGTTCCATTTTTCCTTTCCCTGACCAAGTTCAGAGGGAAGTGTCTAACCTGTCTGTAACATATAGTATGTTATAGGATAAAATTAACCTCTTCCTGTGACTATTAACAGTGCTATATAAAAAAGCTAATTACACACTCTTCTTCCCTCTTAGAAAAGTAGCATAGAAATCTAATTCTAAGACACTGTGAGAAAGTATGAGGAAAATACCTGGCAAAGAATTAGGTTAGATGAGAGATGTTTGAAAAGCAATGAAAGTGTTAAACTAAGCATACAGTTTGTGGCAGTGCTATTTATTGTCTTGAGCAAAGGAAAATGAAAAAGAAAGCAAATGAGCTGTTACAGATAAATGGAGTAGGCCACATTTCTAGCAAATGAAGTCTAAAATGAGAACATTCTAGACTAAATTTATGAAGCTATCCAGCAAAGACTTAGTCCCAAAGTGTGCTTCATATCCCACAAGGGTAAAATGCTGGTGTCTAGATCATGATCTTGGTTGTAGAGGAACTAGTTATAGTGAAGTTATATCCTTAATGTAACTTTCAAGAATATATTTTTAAAAAAACTAGAGAGTAATATATGCATTAAAGAATCTGGCTGAGCCTCATTATACAGATAAGTACAAATTTATAAAAAATTATAACATAGGAATTTTATGAAACAAATTCATAGGGCAAGGGCTTATAATATTGAATATGAAAAGATTTACAATTTTATTTACACTACTGCCTTTAGGTAATCCATACTGATAAAATTCACATTTAACTAACAATAAAAATAATTAGAAACATTTGAATAGGGTGGCAACTGGCCAGTATGGGGATCATAATCACTTTACTTAAAGAATAGATGATCAATATGATCAGTGAAAATTCTTTTAGATAAGATGGCTCTAAGGAAAGAGCAGAAAATGCAATATTGCTCAAAACTTTTCTGGTTCTCTTCAATTTGAAGTATCTTTTTTCTGTCTCCATCTGCTAAAACTCTAATCTTTCCAGACCATCTGCCATATTTTACATGATTCCATCCCCATGCTCAATTCCCAGCATATCTCACTTTTAACTCTCTAATGGAACTCACAATTTGCTGCCTTGTTTTAAAGTTATTAGGCTTATTTCTCCTACTAGATTATAAGTTCTATGGAGTAAGCAATTAGGTTGTATTTAATAAGTATCTTGTGGGGAAATATTTTGAGGCTGTGGAAATATACAGTCAACTCTTCAAACTTTCATTTACTAGTTTCACTAGCTATTGATTCAGTATCTAATAACTCTTGCTAGAAGCAATAACAATTATGATGGGTTTGCCAAATAGCTATTTCCCCCTAGTTATATCATTTCATCTACATTTATAATTTGACTTTCTATGGTAAAGAAGAGCTTACCTTTCTCATCCATTCATTATTTATTTATTTACATTAGTCTGGATTCATGGATTCTTACTTTATTCAATAGGCTATAATCCTTTATTATCATTATTTATTTTGTTGCTCAAATTGTCTCATATTTGGCTGTGGGAGCTCCTTCAAGCTGACTTCTGTCCTTTTGACTTATCTACACAATTCTTTGGGTACTTGCTTTCTTTTTGGTAGAATAAGATGTTCCAGGCCCATCTTGTTCTTTCTCTAAACCATCTTGGAACCAGTCATTTATCCAAGAAGCCAAGTTGCTTTTAGTAAGAAACAGTGTTTAAAAACCAAGATCTAGGTAGGTGCTGGGTGTGCTTTTTGCTCCAAATGTGTCATTGCGTCTAGGCTCTCTCAGAAGACAGTTAAGAAGCAGGTGAAGGTCTATACACACACGTTCTACACAAATGTGCACATGTGCACAAACACACACATACTTATTTTCATTTCTATATGTCGAGCTATTTACATATATTAAAACCCATGAGTTCACACTGATTCAATTCCAATATATTGCTACAAGGTACCCTCTATTCTTTCCCTTTTATATATGAAACTTCCTCTTCTCACAGAGAAATCCAGCTCCCATTATTCATAATATATATTTACTTATTTGCTCAATCCTAAAATGTACAGCAGTTGCTAATCCATGCCTCTGTGTAAAAGCAACCTCTTAAGTATAGTTCAACACTTGTTTAGAGCTCTTTTTGTTTTTAGCCCAAAGGAGGCCAAATAGTCCAAATACTGTGTTCAAAAGGTACTTAGTTTCACCCTGGCCGGTGTCTCGGTGGTTCGTGTTGGCCTGCTCACTGAGAGGTCGCAGGTTTGATTCCTGGCTGGCTCTGAAGGAGACGCATGCAGGAGGCAACCAATCTATATGTCTCTTATATTGATGTTTTCCTCTCTCTCTCTGCCCCTTCCTCCCTCCCTTCCACTCTCTAAAAAGCAATGGAAAAAATATCCTTGGATGAGGATTAAACAAACAAACAAAAAATTACTTAATCTTCCCCAATTCCCTTCAGTATGTTTAATTTATTCATTTGAAATATAATTTGCTTCATTTGTTTGTCTGTATTCCATTTTAGGGCCCCTCATCCTTGTTAATTATATACATAGCTATCTTGCCTATGTGAAATATTAACATAGTTCCAAAAGTAAGTGTCACCTTCCCTCCACACTTTAACTTGTTCACTCCATTTTCTTTCTTAAAATATATTTTATTGATTTTTTACAGAGAGGAAGGGAGAGAGATAGAGAGTTAGAAACATCAATGAGAGAGAAACATTGGTCAGCTGCCTCCTGCACACTCCCTACTGGGGATGTACCCGCAACCCAGGTGCATGCCCTTGACCAGAATCGAACCTGCGACCCTTCAGTCCGCAGGCCGACGCTCTATCCACTGAGCCAAATCGGTTTCGGCTGTTCATTCCATTTTTAATAATGCCCTGTAAGTAATGAATCTCACTGGTTTCTGGTTCATTCTTCCCGTGTGTATCTTTTTCTCACATGAGCGGAGGCATGTACATATTTTTATTTCTTCTTCTTCCTTATACAAAAGGTAGAATAAAGATATTCTTTTGTCCAATTCATTAGGATCTATTTCTTTTTAACCTTTCATGAGTAAGAAGTTCAGGAAATATCTGGATCCAGAGATATCAAAATTAAATTTTCTTTGCAAAATATATGTATATTTAAAGGTATGAATTAATTTATTAAAATGAAATGGTCAGAGTATAAATGTCTCCTAAATTGATTTTAGCAAAATAAAATAATGAATAAAATTCCATAGTTCTCCCACTTTACTAGCTTAGTATTTAATTAAGTCTAGAGTAACATGTTAAGAAAATGCAGCAGGAACTGTGTTAAAAAATTTAGTTAACATTTGTACACATGTTAAGCTAGTGTGGACTCTTCTTTAAAATATATTTTTATTGATTTCAGAGAAGGGAAAGGGAGAGATAGAAACATCAATGATGAGAAAAAATCATTGATTGGCTGCCTCCTGCACTGGGGATTGACCCCACAACCCAGGCATGTGCCCTGACCAGGAATTGAACTGTGACCTCCTGGTTCATAGGTCAAGGCTCAACCACTGAGCCACGCCAGTCAGGTGCTAGTGTGAACTCTTGATACAATTTCATTTTCTCTTTGGGTTGTCTTCTGCTGTTTTGTATTTTTATAGATTTCTTTTC
>NW_006296627.1:4486310-4488169 GCF_000327345.1 Myotis davidii | reverse complement strand
AGGGAAAAAGAAAACTTCTGTGGCATATTTCCCTCAAACACATTGTCAAAATTAGCAGATTGGAGTTTTGTTTTGCAGAAAGTCGCCAAACCCTAAAGATATATTCTCATGGCATGATTTGGTCCCCTGAACTAACCATCCCTGGATTTGTTCTCTTTCTTTGTAAAAATCAAATGAAGTCTAAGTCCTTAAATGTTTTCTTTCCATTGCCTATCTGCCACAGAATTTGGCAATGCTAACTTGATGAAAGAAATCAGCAGAGCATGTCAGCTTGGTCTGTGTTGCAGAAGGCCAAAATAGTTTGGACAGCACACTTGGACAGAATTGCCTCACACCAATTTCTTGCTTATAGTGTTACAAAGAAGTTTCTGTACAAACGCTCAATTTCTAAGAACTTCTGACTATTGGACTGTTGTTATCTATAGTTCAAACATACAACACATCTATTAAAGGGAAAAGTGAATAATATAGTCATACATCCAAGGAGAAATTTGAAAAAGTGTGGCTTTAACATATGGTACGTTTCAAATAAGGTTCTGCCATAGATATGCATCAGGTGAACCAATCGTAGGCTCTCTATTGGCCAGGAAGAGCTAAGTGTAAAAGTATAGAAAATAGAAACCGATCACATTTCAGATGAGTACTCAGATCCTCATCTTCTCATTCCCAGTATTGGCTAAATTAGAAGTAGAATGTCCAAGACCTTTAGCTTCTAAAAAAGTCCCAAATTTAGGAAGAAATCCAAAGGGATTAATCAATCCCCAGTCACTTTCTAGGACAGATGAACCAATTTGGGAGACCTGAGTTGCCATTGTGGTGAACAGGATTCATAATTTCTATTCAGCAAAACAACTATCAGAGGCTTATCGGTTCACTCTAAAGCCTTAGGCACTGGCATTTCATACCAAGATTTTTTTTTTCTGCCTGATTGAGTGATCCTTAGTAGCAGAGCTAGTTTTCAGACCACGACATCAGTAAGATCATATTGGACTTCGTTTTGAAGAGAAAAACTCATGAGACAGGCCCTGAAAGCTGTGGAAAGCTTCTGCAATGGTCAGCATAAGCAATGCTGAGTTTTCTCTCCTTGGTTACTTCACCAACTGCTCTTCTGTCACCAAATCCCAGGAAGAATCTTCTTAAAGCTCTTGTCCCACCGTAGGCTGACGCTAAGGGGGAAGAGATGGTTTCCAGACAGGGTGATCTCCAAGCAAATTCTCACCAAGAAGGCTAACCAAAGGACTTAGTTCTCACAGACTGTTTCCTGAAAGTAAACTGCTCCCCACTGCATCTTTGTTTATAATTCAGTTGGCTCCCTGCCAGAGTTAAAAAATGTTTCAAAATCCCTTTTCATGCCTTCACATTTCAAAACTTATTGCTGAAGGCCTGGCATGCTATGGTAAACTCCCAATTGCATGTCATTTCCTTACCCACCGAGTGTCAGTGCAGAAGCAAGATGATTCATTAACATGTTTCCCCTTGCAGTTTTAAGTGTTAAGGAACATCTCCTTATAAGGTTGTTTACTCATGCCAATAGAAACAGGCAAACAAATACCTCAGGATGTGAAATCAATGCACAGAGCACTGGGAGAAGGTTAGTAATACATACTCTTTATAGCATGTTAGAAATCTATATATGTAAAAGCTTAAGTGACCATTACAATGGAACGACCAGAACAACTGGAACGACTGGTCACTATGACGGGCACTGACCACGAGGGGGCAGATGCTCAAAGCAGGAGCTGCTCCCAACCCACAGGCCCCAATCACCGATGGGGCCTGCTAGCCAACCTCCTGGTCCTTCCCCCAGCCAGCAGGCCCCCAGGCTGGAACAGGGAACTGGGAGTGGGTGGCAGCAGACC
>NW_006296627.1:4481080-4486142 GCF_000327345.1 Myotis davidii | reverse complement strand
TATCCCCCCCTAACCCCCACCCCCCGCTGGCATGACCTGATCAGCTCGCTGCCCGCCCACTGTGGTGGCGGTTGGCCCCTCTACCCGGCCAGCCAACCTCCCAGTCCCTCCCCCCAGCCAGCAGGTCCCAATCGAATGATCGGGCTGGGCCCCAGGCTGGGATGGGGAACTGGGGATGGGTGGCAGCAGACGTGGATGGTGAGGGAAGGAGAAAAGGAAAAGGCAGGTATGTGGGGAACCGCACGGTGGTGGTGCACAGGCGGTGGTGGTGCACAGGCAGCGAGGCAAGGAAGAGGCAGGGAGGTGGGGAGACGAGGAACCTAATCAGCCCTGATTGCCAGCCAGGCCTAGGGACCCCACCCATGCACGAATTTCATGCACCAGGCCTCTAGTTTAAATCATAAAAAAAATGTAGCAATTTAGAAAACACTTTTCAAACACCATGAAAATAGGAAAAATTGTGTTTACATTATAATTTTAACTACATTAAAGTAGGTCTGCATTAGGAAAATATTAAAAATGTAAAAGACAATTGTATTTATTAATTGTATTAAAGTTTTTGGCTTATAATTGATTTCTTCCTCTGTATTCCAAATATTCTGCAATGTTATGTTAAATTTTTGTAATATATTTTTAAAAAACAACATACCACAAATCTTTAGTTTGTCTCATTCCTACAAGGCCTCCTAACAGAGCTCTTGATAAGAGAACTTCTAGGAGCTTGCCTAATTTCACTTGAAATCCAGAGTAGTTGTGTTTTCATGGTCTCTATGGGGAAACATCCCTGGTCTTACAGGAAGTTTCCGGACAAAGAATATTCCTTTAGAATGTTGCAATATTTCTGTTATCCTGCTACATGTTACATCTCATGTTCATTCATCTGTGATCTCTAAACCTGTCATCTGTTCTTTCTTTCCCTTCAGCTCTATCTTTAGTTATCTGCAGACAGAGCCTGCCATTCCTTCCCCACAACGTGATTCCTCTCAACCTCCACGTCTCAAAAGCAAAACATTTTTTATCTATTTTACTGCCAGATTACATATCATATTCTCATCTAATTTCTTATCAGTTTTCTTCTTTAGTTTTTTCAACTCATTTCCTCCCAAGTTTTCCCACCCATTACATATCTGTGCTTCATACAGCATCCGGCAAAATTTTTAGGTAAATTCATTTCATGTTTCTGCCTATAGCTATAACTTTTAAGTACTTTTATGTCATCCTTTTTCTCACTAGAATCTCCAAAATGTTCCCATTAGTATCACCTGCAGGTTTCATTTAAAACACACTATTTTATGGGTCCCTGAAATGTAACAAATTCCTTCCTCTATACCACCCCATTCAAGAGCTGGAGGTATTATACAGTATTTATCAACCGTCTCGGTTCAAAGTCCAGCAAATAATTCTCAAACCACTATCCTTTGTTCTTATTCAAGATGCTATGAATTAGGTTAAAAAAATTCTTCATATAAATGCTTTAGTCATAGGCCGAGTCTTCTTGTTGTTGTTTTTTTAAAATATATTTTTATTGATTTTACACAAAGAGGAACAAGAGGGAGAAGGAGAGAGAGAAACATCGATGTGAAAGAGAAACATCAATTGGTTGCCTCCTGCACGCACCCCCAGTGGCATCTGGGATCAAACCTGCAACCTGGGCATCAAACTGGCAACCTTTCGGTGCACGGAATGATGCTCAACAAACTGAACTACACAGGCCAGGGCTTCTTGCATTCAATCATAATTTAAAATGATCAGAAAATTGAAGGGTGGTTGGAATGCAGGACTTGTAGTTTTAGAGCCACATACATCAGACTTGTGGCTGCCAATTTCATGCTCTATCTTCATGGTTTATCATGTCTTATGTTACTACCATTATTTCCAGAGTCACCTCCTTTTTGTTATTTTTTGTTTTATCTCCATAGCTGCTCTCACTTTTTAGAAAATAAGTGCAGTCTCTTTCAGTACTCAAGTATACTTACTGTTTAGAGCTACTAGTAAATTATATGTACTTTTTAAAGTACTCATTTTCCTGGCTTTTGTTGAAAGCTATTTTGTGTTATTTCACTTTCCACATTCAAATTCATTCTTCCCAACTTTTTGCATTGTTTAGGAACTCCTAAAATAAGAGAGCTCTAGGACTACATGACTAAAGAAGTCTTAATAACTCAGTAGTCTATGATGGGGAAAAAAATCCTAATACCTTTATTAAAATCTCTTTCTTATTAACTCACCAGATTTCAATGTCTCTTCTATTTGCTTTCTTATTTCCAACAAAGAATTTTATTTCTAAAGATGTAAGAGGGGAAAAAACTCTAGCCAGTAGGCAGAATTGTACACCAAATTCTGGTAAACAGATGAGACTCTAATTTTTTATTTGGTTAATGACCTCAGAGAAAGAGGTGCCATAATGTTTCTGAAGATCCTGGGATAGCTGCTCCAGGAAGTCTTAAAGGAAAAAATAAAAGTTTAATAAGGGCTTCTGTATTCCCTAAACACCTGTTTGTCAGGTGAAGTTGTAAATTCACTCACACAAAACTTTTTCTGTAGCATAAATCTTCTTAATATTGATTTATTTCAGAACATCAGCACTCTCTAATTCTCTAGTTGGTGCCATTTAACCAACTACCAATCTCCTAAAAACCCAAGGACATTTCTCAATAATCTTTTGTGATTGACTACACATCAGAAAGCAGCAATAGATGACAGAAAATGAAAATCTGTACTGAAAATTTACTTTTTCTGTCAAATTTTCAAAGCTTTCCTTTCAGTAAGAAATGTTTTTTAAAAGGGGAGGAATGGGAGTACAAACAATAACTTGGAAATAAACTTGTACCTTAGACAGTAAGATATTGTAGAATTACCGTATGATCCAGCAATTCTACTTCTGGGTTTATAATTAAAAGAAATGAAAGTAGAGATTTAGGTATCTGTATACCCATGGTCATGGCACTATTATTCACAACAGCAAAAAGATGGAAGTAACCAAAGTTTCTATCAATGGATGAACAGATAAACAAAGTGTGACATATGCATACAATGAAATATTATTGAGCCTGAAAAAGGAAGGAAATTGTAATACATGCTACATGGATAGACCTTGAACACATTAGGCTAAATGAAATAAGTCAGTCACAAAAAGACATACCTTATATGAGGTACCTAGAGTAGTTAAATTCATAGAGAAAGAAAGTAGAATGGTAGTTTATCAGGGATTAGGGAGAGGAGGAAACAGGAGTTAGAGTTTAATGGGTATAGGGTTTCATTTTGGGAAGATGAAAAAGTTCCAAAGATGAATGGTCATGATGGCTGAAGAAGAATGTGAATGTACTTAATATTGCAGAACTGCACACTTAGAAATGGTTAAAATTTTGTTATGTATATTTTACCACAATAAAAATGGAAGAAAGTAAGTTATTGGTATCAAATATCCAGTATGTACATTTATAGAATTGCCTGATGGAATGAGAAATTGGAAGTTATAACCAAAACGTTTTTCAGGGTAGTTCTGAAGCTGGAATGACTACAGCGTTGCTACTGAAAGTGTGGATCAAGTACAGCAGCTTTGGTATCACTTAGGAGCCTGTTAAAATCAGATTCTCAGGCCCCGTGCCAGAAGTACTAAATCTGATTCTGCATTTCAACAAGATCCCTAGATGAGTCACATGCATATTAAAGTTTGAGAAGCACTGGTCTGGGGCAAATCTAATCTCTTCCTAGCTGTGTGACTTTGGGCCAGGTACTTAACCACTTTGTGCCTCAATTATTTTCTATCCATAAAACTAGGGGCCCAGTGCATGAATTCGTGCACCTTGAAAGGAACCGTGGTCCACATGACTGTGGTGGGCACTGGGGTTGGTCTCGGCCCATCCTCTGTGCCCCCACCTGGCCCCTCCTACCACAGCCCCCTCAGCCCCCATCCCCCATCTGCCAGCAGCCCTGCTCCCACCGCCACTGCTCCCATGCACTGACAGCGCTGGCCCTGCTCGCACCCACTGACAGTGCGGAGCGATTGGGGCCGGCACCAGCAGCAGGTGGGAGCAGGGGTGGCACCGTCAGTGGATGCGAGTGGCAGCTGCTGCCCCAATCACCCCTCAGGAGCAGGGGCGATTGGGGCCAGCAGCCACCGCTCGCACACACTGACGGTGCCAAGTGGTCAGGGCTGGCACTGGGCACTAGCAGTGGGTGCAGATGGAGGCTTCGGCGCCATCAGCGGGTGTGAGCAGGACTGGTGCTGGTAGCAGGTGTGAGCGCCAGGCAGGACCACAGCACACGGAAGCAAAGAATTTTCAGTAACCACTAGAGGCTCAGCCTGATGACAGCGACCGGCGCCCTGCCTTGGTCTGGTGCCCCCGTTCACCTGCTCCACCATCCTGCCGCGGCCAATGTCTGCCACGTTCCGTGCGCCCCCTGGTGGTCAGCACACATCATAGTGACCGGTTGTTTGGTTGTTCCGCCATTCGGTCTCTTTGCATATTAGGATGTGTGTGTGTGTGTGTGTGTACAGTGGTAATAAGAATACTTACTACATAAGGTTGTCAAAGATTAAATGTGATAATAATGCATGTTGTATAATGCTGGCACATTCTGGGACTATTAGCTATTATTATTACTTTGCTGTGTAGAAGTTCTGTTGATTTTGGGAACTTTTCTAAAAATAGTAGACTTAGGAAGTCAATATTTTCCAAAGGATAAGAATAGTGCCTGGTTTTAAGAGACAATTGTAAAAAAGAATATATGGGAAATAATAGTTTTAGCAAAGGAAAAAAATGGAAATACTTTCTTCAGAAAACCCAATAGAGTAGAGGTCAAATTGATTCACACTGGAACAATTTTTTTTCTTGGTAAAGTAGGGGAGGACCGGACTAATATTATTTATAAAGTATAAATGGAATGGAAGCAGTTTTTAATGAAACAATGTCATATTTTAAAGATATTTTTGTGGTCAAATGATGTTTTTCACATGTCTGAAATCCTCATGTAGGATATAACTTTTCAGCTGAAATATCACAAGTATATTTGACTTATGTGAAAAGGACCAAATATTTGTCTGGGGGAAAGGGAAAGA
>NW_006296627.1:4459241-4480870 GCF_000327345.1 Myotis davidii | reverse complement strand
GAAAGAGGGGAAAATATTGACAAGGGAGGAGACAAAAGAGACAGCTACACTGGCCCCATGAACTGCTAGCACCTGGGCCACAGCTCTCAGGAGATGTTGTTGAGTTCCTAACCTAATTTCTCTGGCAGGAGATCTTTCCTTGTCCCAGAAAAGACTTTTGGAGACAGAGAGGATTAACAAAATAATATTGTTAAGAAGTGAGGTTGCTGGGCTTGCACTTTACTATCCGGAATCCCTTTATCTTTCTTGAGAGCCCCCCAGATCTCTTTTATTCTAGGTCAGTAATTTAACACTCTCAGCTCTCAATCCAAAGCCTGTAATGACCTTGCTGTGCTGAATTATTAGCCCAGGATGTAGAAAGAGAGAGAGAGGGAGGGGAAAAACCCACTAAAAACAACAGAGGCCTTTTGATCAGAGCACCAAACTGCAGTTCGCTGTAACTCAAGCTGCCCATTCTTATATGGCAGGAATTAAGGACTCCCCCTGCCAGGCAGGACCCTATTAAAAGACAATAGCTGTTTGAAAAGAGTAAGCAAGTTGATATGGATATAATAGGCCACATATGGGAGCCCCTTTCTACTCTGAAATAAAGCTCCTTCTTAAGAGTTGTGAGCTGAGAAACCCAGTATTCAGTAAGGCAGGAGGAGGAGGTATAATAGAAGAGAGTGGGTAGCCATGCAGAAATGCTTGAAGGTGCTTCAGGAGAAAGAGAGGAGGGCTTTGGGGAGCCTGCAGAGATGAGCATCAATCACTGAGGATAGAGGCTTTCTGAATGGCCAGGTGTGAGCTTTTTAGGGCCAATGATGACAAAGATTTGGCTGGAACCAGTACAAGGTTAGTTTCTCGAATGGGTTAACAACAACAACGACAACAAAACAAGCAACAAAGTAGTAAGCTCTTGCCAGGAATGATGTAGTTGGCAAAAAGTAATCCTTTCTGCCTTGTTTTAAACAATCTAACATGTGAGCATCCTAAACTCCAGATGAATACCATCTAGTGCTGCTAAATGTTCTTATTGTGTTTTAAAAGCCCTGCAAAAGAGACAGTGGACCCCAAAGAATTAACCTCTTGCCTACAACCTACACCCTTCTTCAGATACAGAGAGGTAACCACAGGATACAGAACTTCTTACTCTATTAGCTAAGCCTTGTTTACTAGTTAACTCATGTTTACTTATCTATCACTGAACACCCTACCCATTAGCGGATGATGCCTTTGGGGAATCTTAAATCCACAGCTGAATTGCCCAACCACTGTTTTAGCTATCTGTAAGATCTTGTTAGTATGTTACAAAACAAGGAGTCATTTAAGAATGATTCAACGTTTTTAAACACATTAATCTATTTGTTTATAACTAAATTCTAAATCCCCAAATTCCTTAGAAAAACATATCGAAAGATATTTTTCTTTCCTCCACCACCATTTGCTAATTGCCAAATGAGAGTTCTCCAGTTCCCATCCACTGCAATTAACGGGGTTAGTTTGATGGAATTCACAGCTAAAGAAAAATATAATAGATTTCTAACATTTGCTTGTTCTACTAAGTGCTCAACAGGATGCAAGGCAAATCAAAGTGTCTTGCTGATTAAAGAGAAGACCTGGATTCCCAAGAAAAAAATGTTTCATCACCATGGGGCTTAAGACTCCAAAATAAATATATTATTTTTATAACAAGTTATTCGAGATAATTGTTTCCATAAAATATTACAATTCTAAGCTACTCTCCAGTATGTGGACTCTGTTTCATTTCACATGGTGTCATCATGTAGGAAGGGAGGGATGAGAAATAAAGAGCAATGGAGAGCACCAAACACCAAGCTCATTCCCCAATTCATGCCCTAGCATATGGTGACCATATTTTCAGAAGTTCAAACTGGGACATATAGTCTACAAAGGTTTTATTTGGTTTGTGGTGGGCTAATTCCAGGCTTGAGAAACAAACTAAAGATTACACATATAAAATGATTGGGTATGCATAAATGCCATATTAACTGATAAATATTAAATGCCATATTATTTGATAAATCTTTAGAGATTTACTGCTTATGTAATATAAAAAAATCATTAAACAAAACAGTATGTGCAGTATGGCACCATTTGTATAAAACTACATATCTAGCCCATCCAGTGTGGCTCAGTGGTTGAGCATCAACCCATGAACCAAGAGATCGCGGTTCAATTCCTGGTCAGGGCACATGCCCAGTAGGGGGCGTACAGGAGGCAGCGTATCAATGATTCTCTCTCATCATTGATATTTCTATCTCTCTCTCCCTCTCCCTTCCTCTCTCTGGAGTGGGGTGGTGGGAACATATCTAGGGGTGTATATATAAACAGCAACATGTTTGAAAGAACAGAGAAAACAGAGGAAGGAAAAAAAATTGAAGAAAATTTCTCAGAACTGAAAGACGAGTTTCCAGATTGAAAGGATCTGTTAAAGCCTAGCACCATGAATGCAGATGCACATCAAGACACATTATTGTAAAAAATTAGCCTATACCTTTTATTGGGGTTGTGGCAAGGTTACTTTTTAGAAGAGCATATAGGATAGAAAATATTGGTGTAGCTATCTTTGGAAAATACAATCTGTCACAGTTGCCCTCTGGCCACAACAATTTACATTCCTTCCACATGTAAAATACACTCTGACACCCTAGAGCAGTGGTTCTCAACCTTCTGGCCCTTTAAATACAGTTCCTCATGTTGTGACCCAACCATAAAATTATTTTCGTTGCTACTTCATAACTGTAATGTTGCTATTGTTATGAATCATAATGTAAATATCTGATATGCAGGATGGTCTTAGGCGACCCCTGTGAAAGGGTCGTTCGACCGCCAAAGGGGTCGCGACCCACAGGTTGAGAACCGCTTCCTTAGAGTCCCAAATCCTAATTTCATTTCAGCATCAACCCAAGGTCCGAGATCTTGTCATATAAATCAAGTTCAGGTACAGATGAAGTTTGAGGAATGCTATTTAAAAAAAACAACAACTCTTATAGAACTATTTTACCCTTTAAACTGTATGCATGTATAACTTTGATTTTTTTTTTTTAATCAGAAAAAGAATACTCAGCTTAGAGGGCCACCTGCTCTGTGACACCTTCCCTGACCCCCTCAAACTTAATTAAGATATCCTTCCTCTGGACATTCTTATTCTTAGCACTTGAACCTCTCGTTAGCTCAAATCACAAGTAATTTAATTATTGGCTAATTTAACTGTGAGTACCCTCAAGGTAGGTACCATGCCTTATTAATCATTGTTTCCTCAGCACCTGTCATAAACCCAGGCATATAAGGGGTATATAAGAAATATTTTCTGAATTGAATGATCTCAGTCAATGGCACCAACATCCTACCAATAGTAACACAGGGTAGACAATTTCTATGACCAAACTATTTTTCTAAACAAACTACCTTTCTAACCCTTCACATATCTTCCTGGACTCTATTACCTCACTGTTATAGACTAAATATTTGTGTCCCCCTTAAAATTCATATGTTGAAACCTAATCCTCAATGTGAGAGTATTTGGAGGTGGAGCCTTTGGGAGGTAATTAGGTCATGAAAGTGGAGCCTCCTGAATGGATTAGTGCCCTTATAAAATAGGCCCAGGGGGAGGTCCCTTGCCTCTTCTGCCATGAGAATATACAGTAAAAAAAACCAGCCATCTATAAACCAGGAAGAGGGTCTCAATGGAATCTGCCATAGCCTTGATCTTGAACTTCCAGTCTCTGTAACAGTGAGAAATAAATTTCTGTTCTTTATAAGTCACCTCGTTTACTATAGTTTGTTACAGCAGCTTGAACAGACCAAAGAACTGACCACATACCTGTCATTCTCTAAATATACCACGCCTCTGTGCCCTTGCTCATGCTGTTCCCCGGCTAGAGATGCTCTTCCTGCTCAGTTCCCATTCTCTATTATTCATCTTCCAAGGAACACCTGAAGTACTACCTCTTTTGTGAAACTTTCCTCAAAATGAATCTCTCCTTCCACTTATCCCAAAACATGTTGCCTGAAATTCTATTTGGCACTAATTTAATAGCATCTTAATAACTGTGGTTACATCAGATTTTCTCCCTGAGTTCATAAGTTCCTCAACTGGCTTATTTATCTTATATCCTTCACTAGCACCGTGTCTAGCATATAGTAGGTCCACATTATAGTATATTTCCCATGAGAATGAAAGTGAATCCTTGACCATGTCTGGCACAGGGATTGGCATATAGTAAGTACTTAATAGTTACCGAATTTTAAAAATTAAAAGACCAGGCAATAAATTTTATTTCTCAGACTTTACAAGATACTTTTACTTTGCCTTTCTTATCTCAACATAATTGAGCCTTTCACAAAATGGCCCTATCCTAATTATATATTTCCTGTTTGTTGCTTTTCAACATGTACTTGTCTTCCACAAGTCAAATTAGACTTCTTTATGGCCCCTTTCAGTGATGATACTTTCTACTTCTGCTAATATAATTATATTCCACTAGAATGAACGTTCCCAAATTATTTCTCTTACAATAAAAATAGATTAGGTAACTTAGACTAACCCTCCTGGCTGAGAAAAACTGGATGAATTATTAAAAACGTATGTCTGAAGCCACCAAGGCAAATGAAGACTGACAAGGCCAAGTCATAACAGAAGGAAAAAACACAAATAAGTGAGCCCAGCATTTGGAGCCACTTTTCCCCATGGGCAGGAATTCCAAATAGAAGGGTCCATGTATTGAATTCAAGGAATTCCACAAAATTGGATGTGAAAAAAAGCCAATCTTTAGTTTTACTAACCTCTAATTGGAATTTAGTATTTCCTTCAGCTATGAATATAAACATAGAATTAGCAATATCTGCAATTTTTTAAAGAATAGAAATCTTAGATATTTTCATATCACATTAAAATTGTTCCAAGCCTCTCACAATATCATTTATACTCATCACCACTTCAAAAGCAATGTATTATTACACCCACTAGTAGTTCCAGAAGCCTCTGCCAGTCATAAAAGAGGAAGCTGATAGATTGAACAGGTAATAATTTTGAATTAAAATTAAGTTCCTGAATTTTCAAATGATTCTTTTTTTTTAAAATATATTTCTTTATTGATTTCAAAGAGGAAGGAAGAAGGAGAGTGAGATAGAAACATCAATGAGAGAGAATCATTGATCGGCTGCCTCCTGCATGCCCCCTACTGGGGGTGGAGCCTGCAACCCTGGCATGTGCCCTTGGCTGGAATCGAACCCGGGACACTTCAGTCCGCAGGCTAACGCTCTATCCACTGAGCCAAACTGGACAGGGCGAACATTTGGATCTTTGAAGCAAAACAATTCTAGCTAAAATTTTTGACCCTTAAGGCTTTTTGTTTTAGTGCAAAATAACGTTTTTAATAATCTAGCTAGCATCTTGCCAAAGATTCTGTTTCATCTCCCTACAGCTGATTTGAGCATTCCATTTTAATTCATTGCCTGTAGAATTAGTAATTACGTGGTTTCTCTTGTGGCTCCAATCTTAAATAATGATATCCCTCCAAGAAGGCTTGTTCTATTTCTAGGGCTTACAGAGAAATTAGATTTTTAATACAAAGCAGCAGCAATGCTAGAAATGATTGTTAAAATGTACTCTAGAAGCCATTTCCGGCCTGTTTTCTACTGCTCTATTCATGTTTCCGGTCAGAGCAGGAGTACTGAGGGGTTTGTGAGGTCCTCACCCTGGCTCCTCTGACCCATTGGGATTCAACGAGTGGCCCCTCACTGGGATCTGCAAGTGGGATACCAGAGCCATTTCCCAGACCTCAGGAGACCTGTGGCCTTTTAACCAACCACCTGGTAAGTAACCACAAGGTAACAAGTACTGTACTCAAGGCTATTTTTATGTATGTGTGTGTGACAGCTTTATATCCTTCCAACTATCATGTAACACAAAATTTTATACATGACACTCCCTACCTTTTTTGTTGTTTTATTAATCCTCATCC
Organism: Myotis davidii; assembly: GCF_000327345.1. Classification (NCBI taxonomy): domain Eukaryota; kingdom Metazoa; phylum Chordata; class Mammalia; order Chiroptera; family Vespertilionidae; genus Myotis; species Myotis davidii. Next base: position 4,474,901 of record NW_006296627.1, on the reverse strand, counting down.
GAGGATATTTTTCCCATTGATTTTTTTAGAGAGAACAGAAGGGAAGGGGAGAGACAGAGAGAGAGAAACACTGATGTGAAAGAGACACATCAATTACCACCTCCCACAGGTGCCCTGACCAGGGCAGGGATGAACCTACAACTGAGGTACATGACCTTGACCGAAATCGAATCTGCGACCCTTCAGTTTGTGAGCTGATGCTCTATCCACTGAGCAAATTGTCTAGGGCTGACTCTCCCTGTTTTATAAATGAGGCTATGCAACCTGCTCAACAAGATCACATACTAGTACATGGGAGGCCCTCAAACACAGATCTATGTTCTTAACCACTATTCTACAGTGCTTTCATTCACACACAAAAATCTCCTTTCTTTTTTGCTTATCCAAATCTGACTCACCTTTCCAGGTTGCATTAGTCAGTATTCTCCAGAGAAACAGAACCAACAGTATCTATATATATAAAAGGCTAAGTGACCAACCATCCATCTGCCCATCCGACTGTCCGACCATCTGACCGTCTTGTATATATGACGCACACTGGCAATTAAAAATAAACGTTGACTCGCACATGCGTAATACATATAAAGCTCTCAGAATGGATATTATTGAAATCCCCTGTGAAATGATTTGTAACAGATCTATTATTGAAGCTACCTTTGTAAATAGTATATCTATAGATAATATTAAAAATATATCTAAATATGCGGTCCTTTGTCCTAAAAATGAGCATGTTCATAAATTAAATGAAGAAATTTTGGATATACTTGGAGATTTTCACACCTATTTGAGTGATGATTCCATCGATTCAACGGATGATGCCAAAAAAGAAAAATTTCCCATCGAATTTCTTAATAGTATTACTCCTTCTAGAATGCTGTGTCATAAATTAAAATTGAAATTAGGTGCAATCATCATGCTACTGAGAAATCTTAATAGTAAATGGGGTCTTTGTAATGGTACTAGATTTATTATCAAAAGATTGCAACCTAACATAATTGAAGCTGAAGTATTAACAGGATCTGTGGACAGAGAGGTTGTTCTGATTCCAAGAATTGATTTGTCCCCGTCTGACACTGGCCTTCCATTTAAATTAATTCAAAGACAGTTTCCCATGCTGCTAGCATTTGCGATGACTATTAATAAATCATAAGGACAAACTCTAGACAGAGTAGGAATATTCCTACCTGAACCCGTTTTCTGCCATGATCAGTGATATGTTGCTTTCTCTCGGGTTTGAAGAGCATGTGATGCTAAAGTTAAACGAGATATTAGAATAAGTTTAAGCAATTTATCAGTCATTGTTTTTAACATTGTTGTTTTTATATCGTGTCTTTGTTGTTGTTATATCATGTTGTTATTGTTTATTTATTAATCAATTTATATATTATTTTCATATACATTTTACTAATTTTCTTTCATCTCTGACACATATTATAGAGAAAGGGAGAATAGTGATATTAAAATATTTCTTCTAATTAATTTCCTTTCAATGTGCACAAATCCGTGCACTGGGCAGATATATAAGAGGAGATTTAGCTTATGTGATTATGGAATTGGCTTTTGTGATTATGAAGGCCAAGAAGCCCCATGATCTGCCATCTGCAATCTGGAGAACTAGGAAAGTCGGTGGTGGTATTCAATCTCAGTCTGACGGCCCCAAGAGCCAGGGGAGCTAATGGTGTAAGCCCCAGTTCAAGTCCAAAAGCCCAAGAATGGAGGTGGGGTGAGGGTCAATGGCATGAGTTCAAAGACCCAAGAACCAGGAGTGCTGATGTCCCAAAATAGAAGAAAATGGATATCCCAGCTCAAGCAAAAAAAGCAAATTCATCCTTCCTCCACGTTTTTGCTCTAGTCAGGCTCTTGATGAATTGGATGATGCCCGCCCACATTGGTGAGGGCAATCTTCTCTACTCAATCTACCAATTCAAATGCTCATCTCTTCTGAAAACACCCCCACAGACACACCCAGAAATAATGTCCTACCTGTTATCTGGGCACAAGTTAGCCTGGTCAAGTTGACACAAAATTAACCATCACACATGTCAAAACAAACCCCTCTATGATGCCTTCTTTAACTATTTTAGTGCCAATTATTTCTCCTTACTCTCAGAGCACAACTTAATGCCATTAGAGAAGGTCTTAAATTGTTCCCTAATTATTTGTTAATCAATAAGCATTATTCTATACCTAGATGGTACAGCCTGCTACACACCTAGGCTATCCAGTATAATCTTATGGACCACCAAGGTACCTGCAGTTCACTGTTGACCAAAATGTCATTATCATGAAGCACATGACTGTAATATCCTTAAACAAATACCCTTTTGTTTAAGTTTCCACTAACAATACTCTAGTAATTTCAATAGTAAACAAAAATTACTATTTCTAAAATGACAATAGGCAACACAGGCCAGGTTCCCTGAAAGCAGAGCCCGAGACAAGAACGTTGGTGCCCATGGCTCATTGACAGAGTGCTCTGAGAAGAGAAAGTGATGGGGTCGGAGGAGAATCCAGGTTCAGTCTGATCTCTAGAGCAAAAATTGTAACTCAGCACAAGTGCCATTTTGAGGCAAGGACACCAGCCCTTCTAATCCCCGTGTCAGTCAGTGATTGGCTATGTGATACCCTCATGGTGGTAGGGAGGTGTTAAGAACTCCTGTTTGGCTGAGACCGATTTTCTGGAGAAGGGACAGCTGACACCAATGGGGAATGATGGATGGGCATCAATAATATTGACTACTTTGCCCCATCCCACGACCACAAATATGAAAAAAAGTCATATTAATCACTTAGATACTTGTTTGAAGCTCACTGTAGTGAGATTTTGAACTGTATTTTAAAAATGTTTGTTTCAAATGATGTTGTAAGTCTTCTTACTAAATGACCTTAGATCTTGTTTACCACTTGGCTTTATTGAACCTAAGATGCAATTATCTTTTATATTTGTAAATATACCTTTAATCAAGTGCTTTCATCTTTTTTTAAACAAAAAAATAAGCATTGCCAAAACCGGTTTGGCTCAGTGGATAGAGCGTCGGTCTGCGGACTGAAAGATCCCAGGTTCGATTCCGGTCAGGGGCATGTACCTTGGTTGCGGGCATATTCCCAGTAGGAGATGTGCAGGAGGCAGCTGATCGATGTTTCTCTCTCATTGATGTTTCTAACTCTCTATCTCTCTCCCTTCCTCTCTGTAAAAAATCAATAAAATATATTTTTTAAAAAAATAAGCATTATCTTCTAAACCAGATTACATCCCCTTATAGGCAAGTGGCCATAACTTAACCATAACTTATATTCCTATTAGTATAGGCCACATTTGAAGCTCTGTAACAATACTTGATAATGTGGTAAAGAGATTAAAAAATATTTATTTGGAAAAACTATGCAAGGAACGGGGTTTGGGGATACTTTAGAGACCAGGCCTATATAGTTTAAGATCCTAAAAGTTAAATTTGACTCGGAAAAATACTACCTTAAAAAACTGCTTTTTACATAAAATTTGCTATAATACCCTTTTTCCCTTATGACAAGTTCAGGGCTATTTGGCATAGCAGTGTAGTTCTCAAGGCATATACGTTGCATAGAAGGTGAAGTATTAGAGTATACAGATGAACAATTACTCCACACATGTAAACTGCAGCTTGTGTGGTGTAAATATATTCTCCCTGCTTGGAACTGCCTGTGTAACATTCTCTCTTTGGGCTCTGTGGTTTCTCAATACATTCCAACTGTTTGGCAGCTGGAGCTTGGCTCGGCAAGCACAGATAAACAGCTTCCTGGAGCAGGTTGCCAGTATGAGGAGCAATGACCTCAGCAGAGAATGTCTGCTTTTCATTACCCTGAGCACATCACGGTACCACTAGAACTAAGAATAGGAACAACACAAGTTAGTTAGACTTGATTGGCTCAGGTCTCCCATTACTCCTTGAATTTTTTAATGTTGGCAGCTAGAGGAAAGAGGGTAAAATGAGGAAATGGGTAATAGGTCGGGGAGGGGGAATGTAGAAAATCGTTCTTAGGCTATTTTCTGAATAAACCAAATGATGAATGACATGAGTAACACTAAATAGCTAATAGATGTGCAGAAAATCATCAAATGCTTTTAATCTAAAAAAAAATAATTTATAAAATGCAAGGTAAGCAAAAAGGTGTTACCGAAAACAAGAGAGACTAAAAAGTCCTCAAGACTTTCAACTCTGATACCATTTAAAGAGAAAGAAGAGGAAGACTGTCCCTTTCTAAGACATCCATGAAGAGAGAAGCAAAAATCCCACAAAAATGGAGCTAAAGAGGAATGAAACATAATGGAAATGAATTTTACCTACCTAGATATTCTACACATGTCATTTCACTCGATTTAACCACCTTAAGAGATAGGTATCATCATCCCTAGCTATGATCTTGCCTTGGAAAATATAACATAAGAACATTAACAAAGACATTTGTTGTTAATGCTATTTAATGACAAAGGGATGAATTTATGTCTGTTTCTATGGCCACCCCAGAAACAATGCCTACTGCTGCAGCCCAAGAACTCAGCAATTCGGGATCGTGCCCTAAAATAAATTTACGTGCTCATGACATTTTTCTGATAAGATAGTTTCCACTGTGCTGGTCAGAATTACATCTGAGAGTTGAAGAAAGGAATCACAGCTATGGCCTCAGACAGGAAATTAGTTGAACATGACCCCTCTTGAGGGATCCTGAGAAACAAGTTGTTTTGTGGGGAAGTCACTGACTGTAAAGATGCACCTGCCATGGGGCTGGAAGTTCAGAGACAGACAAACATCTTCGCAGATCACAGTAACAGAGGGAAGATTCATTTGACTTTCATTTCACTTTTCTCAGGGAAGAAGAACCTTTGTGTGGCTGCCAAATCCTAACTGTCCCTCCTCCTTCCACTCTATCCCTTCCACCCCCATTCCAGTTCATTAAAACTTTCTGGTTAAAGGTGCCAGATTGTGTCATTCTTTCCTGCTCTTGCGCCAGACCTATGCCGCCAGCACCACAGATCTAGAGTTCTGAGAAAATCATGGAAGAAGTTGAAAGCACTGATAAATTGCTCTATTGTTGATGAAGCAAAGTTTCAAACTGTCAGAGGCTGGTATGAGAAGGAATATCAGGACTTGGATTGGACCAAATAAAGATTCTTTATATTATTTATAGATTAAAATAAATCAAATAATTTCTTTAAGGGAAAATATTTAGTGTGGAGGGTTACACCTAAATTTTATACTAGCTTCCATATAAAAGCAGCTCCCATGAAAACAGAAATAATATCACTGGGTCTTGAGAATACTTCAGTCAAGGATGGAGTGCCTACATTTCCTCTTACTGAACAGTTTTACAACAGCTAAGTTTCTCTTAACTTGTAAAAGGGGCGGGGGGGGGGCGGGTAAGGTCTATCCTTATGGGGAGAATCTGGGCCCCATGATTACTTCCATAACCTTTGACTCCGACTTCTAAATGAGTCAAGGGACCAGTGGGCTGTGAAATGGCTTCCTCAGTCACCAGGTCAAGTGCTGCTGGATGGTTCCCTGTAATCAAAACATGAAGGTACTGAAGAAGAGGGATGAATTCTAAGTAATAAGTAGCTTCTTCTAGCCTCGATGTGGCTGGATTTTTAAGCTTCAAAACAGATTTTGGTGACTCTAAACTCACTACCTACGTCTCCCCGAAGTCCTTTTGCTGTGGGATGCCTCTAATAATATAGAAAAGAACCAAGTGCTCTGTAGAGCTCACAAACGACGGCGTAACAAAAGTGCCTGGGCCAATACAGTGAGGATAGGATTGCGTTAGCTCAAGGCAAAATCTATTCCTGGCAATTGTCTGAGTCTGTGAGAATCCAGATGACAAATGGGGAATTTTCTGTTATGATGTGACAACTCCAGCTAAGAACTGAACTATGGAAAAAAGATGGGGTGGGACTGGGGAGATGCATTACTCTTTTAGAAGAAGCCTACAATAGGATTAGTCACCATTACTTCAGCACACCACATTTTGGCTCAGTTTGACAAAAATAAGTAGTAAAAACATGGAACAGAAATGGCCCAGAAACATCTCAAGTCCATCCCTCATTTAAAGCTATGAACCTGGAAATCAGTGACGTCTGGTTTGTCCTGATGTGTTTCTTGTTGCTCCAAATCTCCACTCCTCTGTTACCATGAGCACAAGAAGAACCCAAAACAACATTACTTAAATGCTGGATGGTGGATACTCCTAAAAAAATCTGCCAACTTTAGAACTGAAAGTTTCCACCCTGATTGTTCTAGATTATTTAGGAGAGAAGTGGGTCATCTTTTCATAGGGCTTAGAGCACCTGTTTAAAAACAAAGAGAAAGAATACATATTTTATAATCATGAATTGTTTTCATTAAAGTTACATTTCAAGTGATTTAGGAACATGCAGACCTCCTTTTTTTTTTTATCTGAGAGTGAGTTAATGAAGTTCACATTTCATGGATTTATTCTAATCAAAACAATAAAAAAGGAATTTGATGTTGGTATCTTTTACAAGAGTGTATATATATATACACATTAACAGGTATACAACTTCTCACTGAATTCTGATGATTAATATTTCCATCTCCATATGTATAGCATATATCCTCCTATATAATAAAGAGCTAATATGGTAATTAGACCGAACAGCAGAATGACCATCCGGACGACCTTCCTGACGAAGCCAGGGCTGCGAGGGCCGGCCAAGGCTGTGAAGGGCTGCAAGGACTGAGCCCCTTGCACAAATTTCATGCATCAGACCTCTAGTATATAATAAAAGGCATATGCAAATCGACCAAGCGGCAGAACAACCAGTCGCTATGAAGCGCACTGACCACCAGGGGGCAGATACTTAAAGCAGGACCTGTCCCATGGTGGTCAGTGTGCTCCCACAGGGGTGCACTGCTCAGCCAGAAGGCAGGCTCATTGGCAAGCGCGACGGTGGCGGGAAACTCTCCTGCCTCCACAGCAGTGCTAAGGACCCCTTGGGAGATGTGCAACTGCCAGCTTAGGCAGACATCCCCTGAGGGGTCCCAGACTGCAAGAGGGGGCAGGATGGGCTTAGGACGCTCCCCCTCAGTGCACGAATGTTGTGCACTGGGCCTCTAGTATTAGATAATAAATACCAGTAATTTTGATGACTAATTATTTTACTTTCACTTATTATATATGAGTAGTGCATGAGGGAGGCCAATTACCTGTAACGTAGCTTTCTGTGACCCTATTAAGGGTATTCTATTCTGAGTAGCAGGAAATAAAATCAAATTATCTTTTAGGTTATATGCAAGCTAAAAGATAAAATTCCCCATTTATTGTATGCAAATAAGCCTAGGTAATAAAGGTGGACAAAAATTCCCCATTTATTGTATGCAAATAAGCCTAGGTAATAAAGGTGGACAAAAAGAAGGTGAATCACCTCAGCTGAAATCATTTACTGGCTCTCTGATGGGATGAGCCAGTCATTCATGGCATAAGTCCTGAAATGCCATTTCCTCCAAGAGGCCTTCCTGGCCATCCTATATATCACATTACCCTAATTATTTCCTTGTTATTTATCTTGCTACAGTAATTAGCTGTGTAGCCTGAGGAATGTTACTTTTGTGTGCTTGAATTTCCTAATGTGTAAAATGAAGATAATACTAATACCCCACCTCATAGTATTATGAGATTTAAATGAGATAACACCTGCCGAAACCGGTTTGGCTCAGTGGATAGAGCGTTGGCCTGCGGACTGAAAGGTCCCGGGTTCGATTCTGGTCAAGGGCATGTACCTGGGTTGCGGGCATATCCCCAGTGGGGGATGTGCAGGAGGCGGCTGATCGATGTTTCTCTCTCATCGATGTTTCTGACTCTCTATCTCTCTCTCTTCCTCTCTGTAAAAAATCAATAAAATATATTTTAAAAAATAAAATAAAATGCTATCTTATAAAACAATAAATAAATAAATAAATGAGATAACACCTTATAAGCTTAGAACAGTGCCTAGCACATAGCAAGTATTTAGTAACTATTAGCTGCTGTCATCATCGTCACTTTAATTCTTTATTGACTATCTCCCTCACTACAACTTTATGTATTTATTTTTTTTACTGATTTTAGGTAGAGAGAGAGGGGGCAAAGGGGAAGAGGAGAGAGAGAGAAACAACAATTTATTGTTCCATTATGTGCCCTGACCAGGGACCAAACCCACAATCTTGGTGTACCAGGATGACACTCTAACCAACTGAGCTACCCAGCCAGGACTTCCCTCCCTAAAGCTTTAGATCCATGAAGATAATTACCTTATTTGTCTTGTTCACCACTATATCGCCATTGCCTAGTGCACACAGGCCCAGAGTAGGGGCTGGCTCAAAAATAATTACTGAATGAATGTTGTCTTAAATTCTCACATATCCTTAGAATAAACCTCAATCAATGAAGGTAATTTGTGTACTTGTGACCAAAATAGTCATCATGAAAACTTCCCCAAGAACCTACAATCATCATTTTTAAAAACAAAAACAAGACACTTGATCATAAGAAAGAGCCCTCCTGGGCCCACCAACCAAGACCACAGAGTATCATTCTTTTCCATATTAGTAGGTGGAGGTCAAGCTCCCTGATACCACAGTGTTATAACCATCAATTTAGCCTGTAAAGAAGGGTTCCCAATCCTGATAGGAATTCTCAGATTTCAGCCTGTTTTTCTCTCATCATTATTTTCCAATGTCTTAAAAAACCACATTTCTCATTTTCTCTTTACCACAAAACCTGGTCACACTCTGCTGTGGTTTCTAAGTTACAGCTACTCCAGCCTCATTTTCTTGGATGTACTTCTTCAGAGGTCCTGACCCGGTGCTGACACTCGGTCTATTCTTAGAGTGGCACCTCTAAATATTAATTCCTGTTACCTTCCACTGATTGAAAGACAACATTCAGAAGTCGAGGTTGCATACAACATAAAAGAAAATCCTCTGGGATTTAGAATCCTTCTTTCAAGAGTACCCAGAGGAATATGATCTAAAGAGCTCATAGTCTTGCAGACACACACGCATAGTACAGCTTAGCTACTCATGTCTTATAGCTTATCCAGATTTGCCGGAACAATCATAGGTTTGTTGGAAAACACTAACAGCCGAGGAGTGACAGCACAGGTGAGAGGGCAAGCAGACCCAGAAGAGAAAATCAACAGAAAAGCCTTCCACAAACAAGAGTACCTCTCTATTTGTTTAAAGGTAAATCTTCCATCATTAAATATATGAAAATCTTTCCCCAATTGATATGGTTCAGTTGGTGGCAACATCATCCCGTGCACCAAAGAGTCTCGGGTTGATTCCCAGTCAGGGTACATACCCAGCTTGCGGGTTTGGAGTGCATATGGGAGGCACCTGCTCAATGTTTCTCTCTCCCACTGATGTTTCTCTCTCTCTCCCCGCCCCCTTCCTCTCTCCCTCTCTTCCTGTCTCTCTCTCTCTCTCTCCAATAAAAAACATATCCTCGGGTGAGAATTGAAAAAAAAAAAAAAAAGGGTATTGCCCCAGCCAATTTGGCTTAGTGAATAAAAGGTTAGCCTGCTAACTAAAGGGTCCCAGGTTCCATTTCCGTTAAGGGCATGTACCTAGGCAGGCTCCTCCCTAGCCCGGGCCCAGGTGAGGGCTTGTGTAGGAAACAACCAATCGATGTGTTTCTCTCACATTGATATTTCTCTCTCTTCCGCTCTCCTTAAAAATCAATAGAAAAATGTCCTCGACTGAGGATTAACAAAACAAAACAAAAAAGAGTACGAAAATCTCAGTGTGTGAACTTGAAACTGAGAGATAGAAGTGTTTGGTTAACATATTTTTAAAAAGTGTTTCCTATTGTGTAGAATCAGCTCCAGCTGTATCCCCCAATACTAAATATTAAAACGGCAATGAACTAAAGTCACCAGATAAGACTATGTAATAGTTTATAAGGGAAAATTAAAATAATTTAGAAAGTATAGCTAGAAGAGACCTCAAAATTAGTTAGGCCTCCAGCAAGATTAGGCAGTATAGTGACTGGGAGACAGTAGAGAATACTACTTTTATAATACCACAAACAGGACTTGATCCTAACTCTGTCTCTTACTCGCTTGTGAACTTAAAAAGCTATTTTAACCTTCCTGAGTTTGTTTCCTCATCTATAAAATAGAGATAATAATGGTTCAAAGAATCATAGTGGCTGAGATGTAGCATGAGTTTAATAAAAAAAATGTTTATTATAAAATATAATGACTATATTATTATTGTCGTGTAAGGCTTTATTATATCCATTTCCTAGATGAAGTAACTAAAGCTCAGAAAATTTCAGAAATTTGACAAAGATTATAAAGCGAGGACTTATAAGAATAAGGATCTCTGCTTCCTAGGGCAGTGTTCTTTTCACTTCATCATGTTTCTATGAATCAATATAATAAGGAGGCCTACAAAAGAAGGCTTTTCACTAAATAAAATTCACAAATGAAAGCAAAATCGTAACCTCTACTGATCCAGGTCTTGTCCACAAAATACTAATTCCTATTCCAGCAGGCTTCCACATCTTTCAAGTTTTGTTGTTGTTTTTTAAGGATTTTGGAACTTTGATAGTTGTTCACTTCCCAAAATAACTTAGCTCAGGCCAATATGGTATCTCAGAGTTACAGAAGTCTCAGGTATGTGCCATTCACATACATTATGTAGTTTCAGTTTCCTGAAGACAAGAAACAGATCACTCGGCAACTAGCTTTCCATCACACTGTGGAAAATCTTGAGTCTTTCAACAGTTTATTGGCAGATAAAAGCTACAATCAATAGCATCTGAAGGCTGTAAGTTTCAGCACTGACTCTCCAGAGTTCAGGCTCAGTTACATAGACCAGTAGGCTCACTTTTGAGTGCTATACACATGGTATGCAGCTTCTTAAATGACAAATATAGAGCTTTATAAAAAAGAATCAGCCCTGATAGGTTTGGCTCAGTGGATAGAGCATCGGTCTAGGGACTGAAGGGTCCCGGGTTCGATTCTGGTCAAGGGCATGTACCTTGGTTGCAGGCGCAACTGGGGATGCGCCAGAGGCAGCTTATAGATGTTTCTCTCTCACAGATGTTTCTGACTTCTATCCCTCTCCCATCCTCTCTGTAAAAAAATCAATAAAATATTTATTAAAAAGAAAAAGAAAAAAAAAGAATCAACAGCTCGTTGGCATGGCTTGATGGTTGAGCATCAATCTATGGACCAGGAGATGGCGATTCGATTCCCAGTCAGGGCACATGCCCAGGTTGCAAGTTCAGTCCCTAGTATGAAATGTGCAGGAGGCAGCTAATCAATGATTATCTCTCATCATTGATGTTTCTCTCTCTCTTTCTCCCTTCCTCTCTGAAATCATAAAAAATAAATAAAAATAAAAAAGAATCAACAAAAAAGAAAAATGAGATATTCTTTATTTTTAACAAGATCAAGAATAAGAGTATAATATGCAATAACAAACTATAGATATAGCTGTTGATTCAACATGTACCAATATCTATTAGTTGCTAAGCATTGTGGTAGGCACTAGGAATACAAAGGTGAAGAAGAAATTATGCCTACCCTCAAGGAACCAGTATAACAGGGAAAAGACTTATAAAGGAGATGAGGGTTGGGGAGTACATTTTTAAAAAAAAAAAAGAAAGAAAAAAGGAAGAAGCATTGCCCCAGAAGAATCATATTTCACTTGGCAAGGAGCCTTAAGGGTGCCGGTACAGATTAAATGGCCTAGAAACTTAACTCCTAGGCTTGTCAGTTCTGTAAAAGCAAGCAAGACTATTCAATCTTAGTCTTTATTCCCTGCCCACCTCCTTTGCTTACCACATCATGAGAACAATTGAGATTTCCTTTCTCTATTTTATCCTCCTTAGAAGACTGGGAAAGGGACTGGCTCTGCTCCTGGAAAGCCTGTTTTTCCCAGAAATGAAATTTCAATCCATGAGAAATCTAGATTTTACTTGTGAAACCTATTATTCAGCAGAAGAGTTTGGGAGAGTCAAGAATTCCCCTAGCCTGGCTAGAGTGGCTCAGTTGATTGTCCATCGTCCTGTGCACTGCAAGGTTGCTGGTTCGATCCCCGGTCAGGGCACATACATAAGGCAACCGATCTATATTTCTCTCTCTCTCTCTCTCTCCTTCCTTCCCTCCCTCCCTCCCTCCCTCCTCCTCACTTCCTCTCTCCAAGGTAGTCCTAACAACACACCATTAGAATAGTTGTCTGATTTCCAAGGAACCTCTGGAGAAAAGAAAGAAAAAATCTGTTTTCAGGAAGAGTTCATGATTCATCTTAAATAGAAACCTGTAAGAGGTAATTCTTCCTTTCTCAGAATGCTCCCAAAAAATTAGAACAAAAGGAAAGAGACTTCAAATGATTATATAAATATATAATGTCATATCAGTAATAAATATAATGCTTTGTATTTCTTTAGCAAATCCTTTCATGATGACCAAACAGTTTTAAAGTGATTACCCGATTCAGAGTAAAAACATTATCGATGCTAAAAAAAAAAAAAAAATAGCAAGGCCAGGGAGTGTTGGAGGGTGGTAAGAGATCAACCAAAAGACTTGTATGCATGCATATAAGCATAACCAATGGATACAAGACACTGCAGAGTAGGGGAGCCCGGGGGGAAGGTCAAGGGGGGAAAAAAAAGGAGACATATGTAATGCTCTTTGTAATACTTTAAGCAATAAAACAAAATCTAAAAAAAAAAAAAAAACACAATGAGCTATCAAAAAAATAGCAATCATTTTGACTTTTACATACTCCAAGCACTCTATACAAAGAAGTATAACCCTTCAAAGATATAATCTATGATGTCCTGCCTTTAGAAATACTCTTAAATCATTACGTGATTGAGACAGCATCCTATAGAAAGAAAACTGCAAGGGAACAGGATCCTAAACATTTCAATGAAAAATCCAGCCATGAAAAACACAGGCTAAAGGTACACTTACTAAAGGAAATCAGAGTGAATATCTTGAATTACGTAGAAGGTTAAAAATTATAAGAGGGACCTAAAGAAACAGACCTAATAAATCAAACAAGCAGTTGCTGAGCTTCTGCAGTCATGACCATCATGAAACTTATCACTGGACAAAACTAGTTGCTCCAAGGGCATGTTCCAAAACATGTTTGGGCAGCCCTGGACCAGCTACCAAAACTGAGCATTCACAGCCACCTCATAATCAGCCTTGTCCTGCTCTCTTCTTCATGCACCTTGCCTGCTTCCAAGTGCCTCCTCTGGGCTCACCCTATTGGCAAAGCATTCACGTACTTACTATTCAGTGAAGAACCTGGCAATACCATATTGGCTAACATCTTCCTTATTTTCTAGCAGCTGGCACACTGCATCCTCCATGTACGTGAGGACATGTCGCTGAGCTGCCAAAAAAAACAAAAGAGAGAAAAGTGAGAGAGAAAAGTAAAAAATAAAAGTCCCCCCAATCCAAATAGGAGGCCATGAAAGTCAGTCAAGATATTGCCTCTACCCTAGGAAATGGATTGAAATAGGCCAACAAGTTTAACGGACCAATGGTTCCAAAGGGTAGAATTGGACATGATGTAGCACATGACATACTGCCATCTGGTTGGCTGTTAGTATTTACATCAACGCTTCATTTCAGTGATGAGGGAGAGCTATAGAGGAACTTTAGCACCATTAAGCAGATATATCTGGAAGTTCTTTTCTTCCCATTTCCTTCCACCCTCTTTCATTTTCTGTATGTCTCCAAACTTATTCCAGGGAAGAGTGCCTAAAGCATAAATGATCTGATTACAAAGAAAATTCCTTTTTTTTCCCTTTTCTTTTCTCCTCACCTGAGGATATTTTTCCATTGATTTTTAGAGAGAGTGGGGGGGGCGGGGAGAGAGAGAGAGAGAGAGAGAGAGAGAGGTGGTGGGGGGGGAGAGAGAGAGAGAGAGAGAGAGAGAGAGAGAGAAATATCAACGTGAGAGAAACACATCAATTGGTTGCCTCCTGCACACGCCCTGACCACGACCCAGGCGGGGGAGGAGCTTGCAGCTGAGGTACTTGCCCTAGACAGGAATTAAACCTAGGATCCTTTGGTCCAGAGGCTGATGCTCTATCCACTGAACCAAACTGGCTAGGGCAAGAAAACTCAGTTCTTTAATAAAAAATGAGAAAAGTTTAAGGATCATGTAAACTAGTGTTATAAACTATTAACCTTGGAAAATAATAAATGAAATCTGTGTGGCTCAATTTATCAGAAGTTATGTTTTCTGCATTTATTGTGACTGTTAAATATGCAGATTAATTATGGGCTTCTCAGAAAGGGTCTGAGTATTAAAATTAGAAAGAAATGTGTTTTGATTCATGGCTCTGTCTTTGGTAGATTAATCTTAGTTATTTAATCTGCACCTATGTGGAAAGAAACAACTTTTTTTCAAAATACGGTCAATCAACTTGTTGATCTGAAACATCTGAGACACCCTGTTAAATGCAGATTTATAAGCTGGCACCATCCCAGACTTAGTGACCTTATATTTCTAACTGAAGCCCAGTAATTTTTAAAAAGTACCCATGATGCTTTTTATATATGGTGAAGTTTAAGAATTACTGGTTAAGCCCAGCCAGCATGGGTCAGTGGTTGAGCATCGACCTATGAGCCAGAAGGTCACGGTTTGATTCTCAGTCAGGTCACATACCTGGGTTGCAGGCTCCCAGTGTGGGGCGTGTAGGAGGCAGGCGATCAATGATTCTCCCTCATCACTCTTTCTCTCCTTCTCCCTTCCTCTCTAAAATCAATAAAAATATTTTTTTTTTAAAAAGAATCACTGGTTAAAAACATGGGTTTTGGAGTTTAGAGAGACCTGAGTTCCATTTTTGGCTCTACCAATTCCTAGCTGTATGATCTTGAGCAAGTTACTCTCCAAGCCTATTTCCTCATGTAAAAAGTGGAGAATAATACTATTACTGTAATGACAATATTATTAGTACCTACACATCATCTACTTATATAAAAACCATGGATGGTGTTCATCACATACAGACGAAGAGTTGCAACCGAGCGGAAGGAAATCAGTCCTATAGGGGTTGTCTTGGCAACAGCTGCGCCCTCCCCCAAGCTGTTTCCCGGAGCTGTTTCCTGTAAGGGCAGAGTTTGAGGCAGGAACCCACCCTGGGAGCGTAGAGGCAGATCTTTCTAAAGTGTGCCACGCCAGCACGGGGTGAACCTGAGTGGGGCGGCTGAAAGGCTTAGAAAAGACAGGCAAGAGAATGAAAGCCAGGTCTCGGTGGGATGCTGCTTCTCTGAGAGACAGTGACCGTGCCCACAGCCATGCCTTTATTTTATAGCAGATGCTACAAGGCAAAGTAAGGGCGTGACCAAGATGTTTACAACATTCTCCTGGGTTTCAATCCTACTCAACTACATGCACCTGAACTCTATCAAGCGTACATCACTCAGGCACGTGGGGCCATGTGCTCTGACTTACATAGGATCAAGCTTACAACTACAGCTGTTGGCTATAATTGTGCTGTGAGGGCCCTGCCCTCCAAGCTGGGACTTGCACGTGGCCATGAGAGGACTGTGCCCTCTCATCAGTCTGAGGCTTGAACCTGTCCAAACCCTGTAGCCACTCTCCACAATAAACTATGGCCAAGAGACTCGGAGTTTGAAAACCAACATAAATA
>NW_006296627.1:4458198-4458809 GCF_000327345.1 Myotis davidii | reverse complement strand
GATTCAACTGATGATGCTGAAAAGGAAAATTTTCCCATCGAATTTCTTAATAGTATTACTCCTTCGGGAATGTCGTGTCATAAATTAAAATTGAAAGGGGGTGCAATCATCATGCTATTGAGAAATCTTAGTAGTAAATGGGGTCTTTGTAATGGTACCAGATTTATTATCAAAAGATTACAACCTAACATTATCGAAGCTGAAGCATTAACAGGATCTGCAGAGGGAGAGGCTGTTCTGATTCCAAGAATTAATTTGTCCCCATCTGACGCTGGCCTCCCATTTAAATTGATTCGATGATGGTTTCCCGTGATGCCAGCATTTGTGATGACTATTAATAAATCATAAGGACAAACTCTAGACAGAGTAGGCATGTTCCTACCTGAACCCGTTTTTGCACATGGTCAGTTATATGTTGCTTTCTCTTGAGTTTGAAGAGCATGTGATGTTACAGTTGAAGTTTTAAGTACTTCATCACAGGGAAATCAGTCAAGCACTCTGAAAGTGTTTTCACTCTTAATGTGGTGTACAGGGAGATATTAGAATAAGTTTAATCACTTTATCAGTCATTGTTTGCATCACTGTTGTTTTTATATCGTTTTCGTTGTTTA
>NW_006296627.1:4456227-4458108 GCF_000327345.1 Myotis davidii | reverse complement strand
ATATACATTTTACTAATTTTCTTTCATCTCTGACACTCCCATTATCTCTAAAGGGCAAATATCAATATTAGAATATCTCCTCTAATTAATTCCCTTTTAATGTGCACGAATTTTGTGCACACGGTTACTAGTAGGATTATAAGAATTAAATAAGGTCATGCATGTAAAACACCAGAGCCCTTGGCTTGCTTGATAATGTATTTTCTTAAAAGCCCATCTCAAACGGCTATTGAGGGTCTACTTCAGTAAACAACAAAGGCCAGAGCTTCAGATATAGCCAGTGCTCAACAAATGACTATTCCTCCTCCTGAATAGTATCTTTAGAGGTATGAGAATGGTATCGAGGCACACTTCACATAAAAACTTCCAACTCAGTGTTTTCCACTTACCATCCAAAAACATTTTTTTTAATCACAACTTTCTTTTGGAGTAGTGAGAATAAAAAACCCCAAAGTGATGAATATCCTGACAAAACACAATTCCACAAAGTTGCTGCCATGATGGACATCTGCCTCTTTCATAGTTTTATCCTTCAAGAAAATATGGATAAATTACCTAAAATTAATAAAAATGAGTATTTCACACAACTATCCCTAAAATCCTGGTGGTCCAGTAACACTTTGAAGTAAACAAGTTTATCTACCCAAGCTCTACTCTGGGAGTCTTCCTTTAACAACGGTGACCTAGGCTCCACCACACATGCACCAGCCTAAAGTCCACATGAACGACATGTTTACATTCTGTTACTTATTCTGTTCATTTAAGTGCTCCCCAAAACTAACAACCATCAATCACTGCAAAGGTTCTCCAGGCCCCACCCCCAAAAGATGTTAAGACAAAATCAGTGCTTTATCAACAGTTTCCAAGTGGAAAACGACTTCTCTAAGAAATAGGAAAACTGAATGAAGCTGTGAGATAATACATGCAAGTTCTGGTATTAATTGTTTTATAATTAAGTATATATTACATTGAGAGAAGAAACAGCCAAGCTAACATTAAAATCAGCTATATTTTCACTTCTGTATTCTCCTTCCCTTCTCCTATCCACTTATCCTGACCCTACAAAAATATTTCTTCCTTAGTCTATTTGGGCTTCTATGACTCAGATCTACCTACCTAAGGCTAGTACAGGATTTTTTTAAATCGTAGAAATGAAAGCGCTCTGCCATACTTAGAAGCAAATCATGCTACTTCTCCTTAGCTCCTAGGGCACAAGTAAGTGTGAAAGCCCTTTAAGGGAGGAATGTTTGAACCAAAGTACTTTTATTCTCCTAGAAAGACAGAAGGAATTTTCTGGAAAACAAACTATTTTTTTTAAAAAGAGAGGGGAAGAGAAAGAAAGAAAAATAAAGGACTATACCTGCTTAATTTACAAATCAGATGGTTAGAGTTTAATATAATAACGATAATAATAACAGCTACCAATTTTGAGCACCTGTGAAACTTATTGAACAACAATGTGCCAGATACTGGGCTAATTCTTTTACATGCATTATTTTATTTAGTCTTCTCAACAATCCTATGATAGGTGTTTTGATTATTCCCGTTTTACAAATGGAAGAACTGGGATTTATAAAATTAAAGTAACTTGCTCAAGATCATGCAGCTAGTAAAAGAGAGGCCAAGATTCAAACCAAAGTTTGCGTCTTACCAAGAACCCATGCTCTTAACCCTATACCATACTAACTCACCATTGATATTTTATAAATAGTTTGGGAAGTAAATATGATTTTTACACAGAACAAAAGCAGGTTGTATGTTGATAGTGATCTGAGAGATGTCCATTTGTGTCTACATGAACTCATATGTGCATGGGGGGGAGGGGGCAACCAACATTTTAACAAATTAGAATTTAAGAATCATCCCACCACAAAGTATTCA
>NW_006296627.1:4447881-4456193 GCF_000327345.1 Myotis davidii | reverse complement strand
CACCCCACCCCCGCCGCCCCAGTTCACAAAGTGGAAACAGAACGCCCTGGTGCTCTTTTTATCAGTGGGAGAAGAGAAGCAGCTAAGAAGAGGCAGGAAAAGGTTCCTCCCTTCTGAGAGTTTCACACAAGCCAGTGTGAAGAACTCTCTCTAATTGCTGCTCTCTGGCCGTTTCCCTCACCTGCAGTTCTTATCAGTCCAATGTTCCCTTTGTGGTTACTAGATAAGTGCACCACCCAATCCTGGAAAACCCTTGCAGTTTATCAAACTTCAATGAAACAGGAGTTCAAAGCTCTTTCCTGGCAATAAAACATGAAGAATGTCATTTTATATTATTTTTTAAATGCAAAGGAATATGCTTTAATTTGTGTGAATGATTAAACTGCACACCTGCATCCCCGGAGGGCAAAGATATATGGGCACCTTAGCTGCCCTTTTGGGAAAGGAAAATCATTTCAGATTGGCATTTTCTCTTCTGCTCTGCTGGGACTTCCACAAGACCAGAATTAAGTATGTTTTCTAACATGTACCAATAAGGCTCTATTGTTTTGAAATCCACACTGAGGCCCAAGCAGCCATGTCTTGCTCAGATAGGATCTCTGTCTGAGATCAACACTTATAACTGGAACATGCTGCCCTGAAAAATCCAAGTGAAATACAAGTAAACACTGTATGAGCTTCACATGAACCTCTCAAGTGAAGGCAATTGTGGATCAGAAATTTCTTGGTTCTGTTGAATCACCTCCCGCTGACCAATTAATCTCTGTACCAGAGACGCTCCTGCTATGAAAGCTTTCTGCAGGCAGGCTCACCTCAATTTGATTACTAGCTCTGGCAATTATTAACTATGTGACTTTAAACAAGTTATCTAGTCTCTCTGCCTGTCCTTGTCTATAAAATTAGAGAATAGTAGCTACCATCTAAGGTTGTAGAGAGGAGTAAAGAGAATAATGTATGTAATAATCTTAGCATATTGCTTGACACATACTATAAGTGTGCTATAAATATAAGCTATTTTTATTACTGTTATTAGTTGTTACTATGTACCCCTCCACAACATTGCAAAACTCACAAGACAATAGGGTTTCAATGCTAATGAACACCAAGAGACCAACCTTCTATAGCCCTCTACTCATTTATAGTTCTGTTCATCCAACCAAATATATTTATAGATTACCTTCAAAAATTCCTGGGCTACACAAAACCCTACACACACAGGGCGGACAAAAGTAGGTTTACAGTTGTTCGTATGGGAAAAGACATGTAGGTTATGATGATTACAATAGCTTTATTAACTCAAAAGAATGTCACAGTGCAACTGTAAACCTACTTTGCCCACCCCTGTATAATAATACACATAATCATATACCCATTTCAGTTCTAGCCTTTAAACATGTGGGAAGCATTCATTTATTAACTGCTACTCAGAAGACTCTAATTTACATGGGGAAAGTCCAAAACTATTTCTTTCTACTCCTTTCCAAGGCCTAAATACCATCAAAGTATTAGCTGTTTGTTTTGCAATTAAATGATAAGGGGTCCCATTTGGAAGATTTTGCTTGAGGGGCCTAGAATTTCCACCTACAACATTAGTTAGACCACTCTTACTATTTAATACAGAACTCCTATACTAGAATAAACAAGTCTCACTGGAAAAATACTCACATGAATTATTATATGTAAGTTAATAAATATACACAACAGCAATAGCAGTGTAAGAGAAAAGCAGAATATATGTATATTCAATTTAAATATGACTTTTTCCTCCCTTGCCAGAGTGCTTTTAAGAAACATTTTGGTTTTTGAAGCCTCTGAGCTTCAGATGCTGGTTGGCACAAATAAATGTAGAATTAAATTAAGGCAGTCCTCTGACATTAAAAAAATTATTGCTGTTAACCAACAACCTGTCATGTAAACTTAAAAAATTCAAGTTCAATATCATTTATAAATCACTAATATGATACAGTACTGATCTTGTTAAATACAAAGACTTAGCTTAATGGTTTAAAAATTAATAGACCTTTAAAATTAATTACTTACATCCTCTGTCTTTAGTGGTATGTCCTGATCTAGGGATATAGAATGTTCTAGGGAAATATTTTATTACTCATACACAACCATCTTTGATCTTAGACCACCCTCTACCAATTTCCTTTAACCAAAGGAGATGGGGAAATGAGGAAAACTAGCACATGCAAACTTTGTACAACCCAATGAGGTAGGTGGTAAACTGTTTTTGAAGCTCAGAAAGGTTACGTAACCTGCTCAAAGTCTTAATAAATGGCTGAGCTAGGATTCAAATTTAGACAAAACCCTACACACACAGGGCGGACAAAACTAGGTTTACAGTTGTTTGTATGGAAAAAGACATGTAGCTTATGATGATTACAATAGCTTTATTAACTCAAAAGAATGTCACAGTGCAACTGTAAACCTACTTTGCCCACCCCTGTATAATAATACACATAATCATATACCCATTTCAGTTCTAGCCTTTAAACAGAGGGAGAGAGAGAAACATCAATGAGAGAGAATCATCAATTGACTGCCTTCTTCACACTCCCTACTGGGGATCGAGCCCACAACCCTTGACCAGAATAGAACCTGGGACCCCTCAGTCTGCAGACCAACGCTCTATCCACTGAGCCAAACCAGCCAGGGCTATTGCAGCTTTTAAAGAGTTATGCAGCGCCGAAACCGGTTTGGCTCAGTGGATAGAGCATCGGCCTGCGGACTGAAGGGTCCCAGGTTCGATTCCGGTCAAGGGCATGTACCTGGGTTGCGGGCACATCCCCAGTAGGGAGTGTGCAGGAGGCGGCTGATCGATGTTTCTCTCTCATCGATGTTTCTAACTCTCTATTTCTCTCTCTTCCTCTCTGTGAAAAATCAATAAAATATATTTTTAAAAAAAAAGAGTTATGCAGCATGACTTATATCAAATGGACTTTTCTAAGAACAAATTTAAAAATGAAGGAAAGACCTTTTACATTAATAGTTAATTATAAAACAGACAAAACTAATACATCACTTTTGGGAATCCAAACCACTGCGATACAGCTAGTCAAATTCATACTAAAAGACAAGCCAGGGACAAGCAAAGCATTACACACGTGTTAACATCACCTGTGACAACCAGAAACTAGAGGTGACTAAAGATCTCTATGTAAAGTAGGGGATGGAAACCTAAAGTTTACTTACCTCAACCAATAGACAAGTTAACAGCTGTGCAAAGCTGAGTGCTTTGACATTCAAACAGTCCCTAGTCAACCATTAATCCTTCCCTCCTCCCTCCTCCTTCCTAACACTGGTAATTGTTAATATTTTGGGGACGTCAATTAAGGCTAAGTGCTTAAATCATATTGCTTCCATATTTCCAGACTAAATCTCATAATGCAGAATTAGTAGGTTGGAGTTTTGCATTTTTTTAAGGAGGCTTTTACAGAGGTCCAAACTTAAAGCATTTAGCTAGCTCACCATAACAAAATGCACTGCCTGAATGTCAGAGAAATTTAAAGTGGCACTTCTATGGGACACATGAAGAACCCAAGTAAAATTGTCATCACAATAGCTTTGCAAAATAGTTACTCAAAGAGCAGTATAGTTACCAAATCAACTCCATAAACATTCACAAAACGATTTTTCCAGAACCAGTTTTTAAAAAACAACACCACCACCTATATATTGACAAACATGGAGTAAATCATGTACCACTTATGTCATGTCAGGCCAAAAAATATGAAAGTTACAGGGTGAAAATTAATTGTGCTATATAGTCATGGTTAGCCTTTGAGGCAAACCATGCGTTTATAGATTATTAGTGATTAAATTTGGTAATATGAAATTTAACTATGACTTTATGGATTAGTGATATTAACTGCATATAATTTTTGATTCATCATTCTTAGGAACGTTGCACTGTCCAAGCCTACCTTTCCTGCCAGGCTCAATTGGAATGCCACCTTCTGCATGAAGCGCTCCCTGATTCTCTCCCAGCCAGAAGCAATCTTCCTTTTCCTGAACTCCCTAAACACCTATTTTAATTTTCCCAATATCATCCTAATCCTTAAATACAGATAGGAACCATGACTCATTTATCTTTTATACCCTTTAACACTCAGGACCACTCAGTGTCTTCCACATTGCAGTCATTCAAATACTTACTAAATGATACATAAACTGTGTCCCTATTTATACACTCTGATACTACTCTTTATTCAACTCAACCATTTAGCACTGTGCCTCCCAGGTGGGAAGCACTAAGTACCAAACACATTCTGTTACAATATTGGGTTCTTACAGGAAGCCACTTTTGTCCTGTTCTCAACTCCTCTTTCTGTTGCCTTTTTACTGTTCCTTCTCTCTATTCCAATGAGAAAGCACTTGTTCCTTCCATTGTTACTAAGAGCCTCATTATCTTCAAGGTAAAGTGAAAAAATGCATTCAATGCAATTACCAGTTCCTCACAAATTTGGGGGCTTTTTGGCATTTCAACATCCAGGACTTAAATAAAAGAAAGTCCAAATCCTTTTCACTCCTAAGAACTATTTTCTTTTTTCCTTTTGAGACAAAATGGAAGGACACAGCACAGGAAGCAGTCCTCAGTAAGCCACCGTTCATAAACAGCTTTGCTCTAAGCGTAACAAAGGTTCTGTTGTGCTCTTGCATGGCAGGGCCAGTAAGCAGCAGGAGCAGATGAACTCTTTAAGAAACAAAGGTTCTGTCTTCATGCAAATGTTTGCATTAATAAAAAATGAAGAGAAAGATATAGAAAAATGCAGGCTAGCTGGACATAATAGGCTCTAAACGGGAGGTTTTTCACATTTTTCAGGCGGAGTCAGCAGGTCTTTTAAAAACTTTGTCATTCTGAACATTTCACAGACATCACAAGAAAGACATGCAAATAATAGAAGCAAATCAAAGGACACCCCGCTGCTCTGCTGGCGCCTCCCTCATCCACGCCTGGTTTGTCATTTTCTGTTAACCCTAGCGCTGGCTGCTGTTTTGTTGAGGAATGGAGTCCCTGGCCCATGTGGCAGTACATGTCCAGCCAGCTGGCCCTTGCACTGACGGCATTACAATGCAAGCCATGTACTGCCACTCAGGGACACGTGCTGCCAGGCAACAAGTCCCCTGTGTGATTATTACACACCGGCTTACAAATCTGTATAGGAAAGAACCTCTAAACTAACCGCTTAATAAGATACATCACCTTGAGTGTGAGCATCACTGAATAATTCTCTGAAGATGGACTGACTGAGGACCAGTCTTTCAAAGTGAAATATACAAAAAGGCCTTAAAATATAGAAAATTTAAAAGTTTGTGAGGGAGAGATTTACCTAACACTTACTATGTGCCAAGCACTGTATTAAGTGCTCAACCTGCATTATCTCACTTAATCTTCACAACCACCATTAAGGTAGACACTTATTATTCCCATTTCACAGCTGACTAAATTGAGGCCTAGTGAGCATATTAACTTGCCAAGGTCACACAGCTAATAATGGCAAGCCAAGACTCAAAACTATCTGGTGGCAAATTCCTCTCCATTCTATACATTTTTCTCACTCCTTATTTCTGTGTTGTTTGTGATTGAAACCTAGCTTACTCTGAAAATATCACAATGACCATATTCACCAACTGAAGGACTCTTTCTTCATTTTAATAATTTGGAGTCTTTATCATTCTTTGTAGTTGTTGTTAATCCTCACTCACCTGAGAATATCTTTTCTATTGCTTTTTCAAAGAGAGTGCAAAGGAGGCACAGAGGGGTGGAGAGAGAGAGAGAAACATCAATGTGAGAGATACATCGACTGGTTGTCTCCCAAATGTGCCCCCACCTGGGGCAGGGAGGAACCCCGCAACCCAGGTAAATGCCCTTTACTAGGAATCGAACCCTCAACCCTTTGGTGCACAGGCCAATGCCCTAACCACTGAGCAACATCGGTCAGGGCATCATTCATTTTTAAGAGTGGTTTTTTTGTTAGATCATGAAACAGAAAAACAGATATAATTGAATAGGTTTTGTATAATTTTAGAGCATTCAGGAACCTCCTCAGTTTATCTATAATTTCCCTGAGAGTTCCTGGCCTACATCTTTTTTAAAAAGCCCCAAACCCAGAACTCACATCTTTCTTCCTAGGAGCAACTGATCAGTGTCCTTTTACAATAATGACCCATCAAATCCCTGATCTGAAAATTCCTTGTCCTTCTCAATTTCCACTGAACACACTATTCCTCTTCACCAGAACTTGAAATCACTGTTTCCCACAGACTGTCCCATTGGCCTTTCTTGGTTGTACTTAACTTGAAACCAGTAGCCAGTCACTTCATTACTAGTCTTACCTCTGCTCCTGAATTACAAAAGCTTAAGGAGTAGGACTTTAAGACCATATCATTTAACTCTCATCATTTTACAGATTAAGAAACTGAAGACGTTCCTCATCATTTTCCCTCTTGATCCAGTGAGGGGAAATTCTTGAGCTTGCTCAAATGGAGCCCTAAAATTCTCCACACTTCTCTCTATAACCATATTGCCAAACTTTTTCTTTAAACAGCCTGGCCAGTGTGGTTCAGTGGCTGAGCGTCGACCAAGAGGTCACAGTTCAATTCCTAGTCAGAGCACATGCCTGAGCTGTGGGATCCCTAGTAGGCAGCGTGCAGGAGGCAGCCAATCCATGATCTTTTGTTGATGTTTCTATCTCTTTATCCCTCCCCCTTTTTTCTCTCTCTGTAAAATCAATACAAACATATTAAAAATATAAATAAATAAACAAAGCAAGCAAAATAAACCATGGCAACAACTGAATTATTTTCAAATATTTTTTCATACTCCCTGAATGCACATAACTTTTAAAATGAAATAGTCAAATAATATTATTCAGGCTTCCTTTATCCTACTGAGAGTCCATTCAGGTCTCTAGTGCCAATCATAATCCAGGAACAATTATAAATAATTTTTGTCCTAGGTTAAAAGTGATACATGATATGACATGATAAGTAATAATAAGTATAATAAGTGAGATAAGTGAAAATAACTGTGATAGTTAATTTTCTTTAATATAATGGTTGATTGGAAGATAATCTAAGTACTGATAATCAGATTACTGAACTATACTGAACCCTTAATTTGGAGACAACCAGAGAAGCAAATTATTACATGACTTTATGACAAAAGGCAGAAAAAGAGAGTATTCTAGAAAAAGTAAAGAATGAGGTTATTTTAGGGGGGGAAATGGCAAAGCTCAACAGTATTGGAAATTTGGATAATCAAAACATAATCCTATCATAAGGATTTCACAGAGCTGGTTGAATAAAATATAAGCAAATAGAGCATAGGAGAGGGGTAAATTGAGACAGGGTGGGAACAATTCCTCTTGATGTATGCCTTATATATTTTTGAACCTGTGAATGTGTTATCTAGTCAAAGCATGTGTGTTATGTGTGTGAGCATATGCACATGTATTAGGAAGGGCAGGAGAGAGAAGTTTATAACAACATTCATATTTATATAATGCTGTGGCAAAGACCACTAGTTGCCAGCTCCAGCAGCCTCTTCCTCCTTAGAAACATACTTCAGTTTTTCCTAGATTCATGGCTATTGGCATAAAGACCATATTACTCAGCTCCTCTTGCAGCTAAGTATTAGTCATGTGATTAAGCTATAAAATCTAAACACAATATTGTGTGGTCTTGTAGAAAGTATTTAAATGGAACTGATTCTACTGCAAGCTGTGTTTTACTTACCCCAGAGGATATCAGAGAACTCCTTCAGTCCTCACGGACCATGAGGAAAAAGAAAGAAACTTGAGTGCCCGATTACACCTTGGAAAATACCATACTAACCATGGACTGACTATCTTCAGGCTTCTTTTCCACAAAAGTGAAATAATCTTCTAACTTTTTAAAATCAAGTTATTTTAGGTTTTTCTGTTATATGCAGACAAACCTAATGTTAACATAAAACATCTATATATTTTCCCAATATTAGAAATGAAGAAGTCAAACTAATGTACCATCAGAATGCTCATGGGCCTATTCATGGATCTGCGTAGGATCCTAGAGTAGGATAGAGTGTTTCCAGACATTATCCAAGCATCTAAAGAGATGTACCGTATTTGCCGGCGTATAAGACGATTTTTTGGCCCTGAAAAATATGCCTCCAAGTGGGGGGTCGTCTTATACGCCAGGTACACTTCAGATAGGCTGCCCATAATGCTTGCCCCGTGCCATAGTGGCCTCCCGATGCCCGCCCACTTCATTCCACATACCGTTCAGGCATCAGCAGCGCTGCTGGGTGTATGCTCGGCTGTTAT
>NW_006296627.1:4421976-4447649 GCF_000327345.1 Myotis davidii | reverse complement strand
TTTTAATATCAGATGATGAAGAGGAGTTTGAAGGCTTTTAAGGTGAAACTGTCACGCCAGCAAACTTGCTAGGGACTTGCCCGGCACTTGCTCTCCCTCTATTTGTTATCTTACTTCTATCATTGACAGTCCCTCTAGGTTGTGGGCTGCTTGCCTGTGTTCCTGAGAAGCATCTACGGTACCAGTCTATAGAGTGTGTTTTCTTTAGTGAATTACCGGTATGTTTACCGGTAATAAACTTGCACTGTTTTATGTATATGTTTGATTACATACAGCCTTGTGACAGTTTTCCTGCATGTCATAAGCATTTGAATATAAATTAAAATGTTAAAATCAAATCTGATATTGTTTTACCTTTTATTTGGTGTGTGGAAGGTGTGCGGAAGAGGGGGTAGTCTTATACGGCGAGTATATAACAAACTCTGTATTTTGAGTGGAAATGTTAGGGGGTCGTCTTATACGCCCAGTCGTCTTATACGCCGGCAAATACGGTACTACTATCTTCAATGCTTACCATTGTTATAAACAGGGTTAAGGTCTTAATGACTTTCATAACTTGAGCAATATCTTACTACATACTTTCACATACACTATCTCATTGAACCTTGTAATCAACCTAGGAGTCAGATAAAGTTGAGATTAATATCTCCATTTTACAAATGAGGAAACTGCTCAAGGTCATACAGCTTGTAAGTGGTAGGGCAAAAACTTGAACTTTAATTTCACGAGTATAAATATTTTCCACTGAATCATAGAATTAGGGAAATTCTTAGAAACATTTCAAAAGTTTAAAATGACCATAATTAATATAAAAAATTGCAAACCAGACCACAAAATCAATGTCTTCGTATTTCACAGGACTTACATAAAAATGTTTGAAAATTAATTTTTCCATTTATTAACTGAGGCAACATTCTGATTAATTTTAGCACTGATGACAGCACCATTTCCTTCTCAGGTCCTAGGTTACACTAGACAGGAAAATGAACAAGTCAGGGGCAGCACATAAAGAGGTGCCAACTCTCTAATTACCACTTCTCTTTGGAAATCTCAGTCAGATTCTACCCACTGCCTATTGGTGGTACAAGGCACTTCTACAATTGATTCTAGAAATCTTTCTTCAAAAAACTTACACAGCACAAATAATCCGACTCATCAAGGAAAGGTGAAGTAACCTCCAGTCCAGATCTTAAACAGTGAATCGATCCCTGTGCATTGCCATCCCACAGGCTCAACAGTCTAAGCAAGAGGGTCTTGTTATATGAGACCTAGTTTCTAATCTTTGCCCTCTTGATGACTCTTTGGGGCATATGCAAGTTATTTATCCCCCCAATTTAAGTTCCTCAATAGATCATAGAAGAAAAAAATACTTTACTCTCCAAAACTATTTGGAAGCCTGGTTAAGTTGAAGTGAACACTTTGCTTTATAATGTACCAGAGGCCCGGTGCACAAAATTCGTGCATGGTGGTGGTGGGGGGTGGGGGGCCTCAGCCTGGCCTGCTCCCTCTCGCATTCCAGGACCCCTCGGGAGATGTTCAACTGATGGTTTAGGCCCGATCCCGCAGGAATCCCTGTGGGATTGGACCTAAACTGGCAGTTGGACATCCCCCTTGCAATCCGGGACTGCTGGCTCCTAACCTCTCACCTGCCTGCCTGCCTGATCGCCCCTAACCACTCGCCTGCCTGCCTGATCGCCCCTAACTGCTCGCCTGACTGCCTGAGACAAATTGGCTAGGGCACAGCAAGAACTTTTATACATAATGTCCAGAATAGGCAAATCCATAGAAACAGAATATAGATTAGTGCTTGCCAGGAGTTGGGTATAGAGGGAAATGGGAGTGTCTGCTAATTGAGATGGACTTTCTTTTTAAGGTGATGAGAATGTTCTGGAATTAGATTATGCTGGTGGTTGCACAATCTTGTGAATAGACTAAAAAACACTGAATTGTGTATTTAAAAGGGTGAATTTTGTGGTATTATATAAAATTATACCTCAATAAAAGAATACACAGACTAATAAAAAGAGTTGAAGATAGCAGCACATCAGAAGGATTTAAGAAAATTTTGGCCCTAACTGGTGTGGCTCAGTAGATAGAGCATCGGCCTGCAGGCTGAAGGGTCCCAGGTTCGATTCCGGTCAAGGGCATGTACCTTGGTTGTGGGCATATCCCCAATAGGGGGTGTGCAGGAGGCAGCTGATCGATGTTTCTCTCTCATTGATGTTTCTAACTCTCTATCCCTCTCCCTTCCTCTCTGTAAAAAAAAAAAAAAATCAATAAAATATATTTTTAAAAAGAAGAAGAAGAAGAAGAAGAAAATTTTGGCATGACTGGTATTGCTCAGTGGTTGAGCATCAGCCCAGGTACCAAGAGGTCACAGGTTTGATTCCTTGACAAGGCACATGCCCAGGTTGCAGGCTTGATCCCCAGGACGGTATGTGCGGGTATATTCATGCTTTGCCTACAAATAAAGACAAGCAGCCACCAACAATACACCTCACCTTGAGTGGGAGAGACATCTTCACTGTACATTCTAAGTGTGGCAGATTATTGTTTGCATCCCTCAAAATCTATGCTCCTTTTCTTCTTGCATACATGATGGTATTATTGGATTCAATCCCCAGGGTCCTTTGCAATTTGCAGGGGCCTTATATTAAGTTCTCACTAATGAAATGTGAGTATAAGTGATGTTTACAAATTTTGCCTAATTGCTTAAAAGGTGTTTGCCCTGGATTCACTCCTCTTTTCCCTTTTTACTGGCTGGAAATGCCTACAACTGAGGCACCCACAGAAAACATGCCCAGTTAGCCTGAAATCCTATACTTCCTAGAGCAGATCCTACCTCCTATATCCTGGACTTAGGTTAAATTAGGGAAAAGTAAATTTCTTTCTTATATTAGCCATTTCTGGGGGGTTGAGAGGAGGTATTTTTATAACGGCAGCTCAGCCATCACATTCTCTTTCGGGAATTCAGCTTCATCCAAGCCACCCCTCACAACAGGGCATCATTCCTACGGGCCTTCTGGAGATGCTTCCGAACTGTGGGCAAAAATGGCAGTAAGTCTTCCCAAATTTTTTCTTGCCTTCTTTTCTTCCTACCAAACTTTTATCTTTCTTTTATTCCTATAAATATTGGTTGGGCCCTAGCTGGTTTGGCTCAGTAGATAGAGCGTTGGCCTGCGAACTGAAGGGTTCCAGGTTCGATTCCGGTCAAGGGCACATGCCCAGGTTGTGGGCTTGATTGTACAGAGTGCCTGGGAAAGCACCTGAGCAAAGGTCGTCAGCTGAATCCAGCAGTGTTGGCAGAGCCATGTCCTGGAAACATACCTCGCCAAAGGCAGGAATGTTGTCAATCCTGACCACCCACACCCCACCCAGCCCCCCCCCCCCCCACCAGTACATAAATCCATGCACCGGGCCTCTAGTATGATAATAAACCGTTCATAATGTGAGACAAATCAACCACTTCTTTTCCTTAAAGTTTGTTTCTCCTTTAGAACTATAAGATCAAAAATAAATATTTACTGGAAGAGCAAAGGTCAAAACAGTCCCTATGTCTAGACATGGCAAGAAAGATTAGCAAGACTCCAGTGGCTATTTGTAGGCAACCTTGAGGAGAAAAAAGGCTCGGCCATATCCCCCGAAGAACTAACCCATTTTCTTCTAAGTATCTATTCACCATTCTCTACCATGCCAACCCTTGAAGACAAGGCCAAAGACTGACTGCACTGCACATGTAAGACTTTATAAGTTAATCATGCATCTAAACATCAGGTTTGGTGGTTTACAGACTATCTAAAAAGATAATCAATTTTAGGTCTCATTAAATAATTTACTTTAAAATACTTGACGTTAATTAATTCATCCTCTCAACCCGTGAGGTAGCTTTTATCAACTCCATTTGTTGGGAAATTTGATCAAGGAGAATAATAACAGTTTTATCTATTTACAAAATACCTTTCTTATAAAGAATGCTACATGCTTATCTTTTCAATCTTCTAACATTCCTGTGAGGTAGGTGGCAATAATACCGTGTCCTTTCTTAAAGGTGAAATGCTATGGACAAGGAGCTTAATGACTTACTCACATGGTAACTTGTATTTTATCCAGTAACTAGAACATACTGCTTGGCATTAACACTGCACCATGGACTCAAGTCTCAACTGCACACACTCCTAGAGTGTCTAAGCTTCTACTTTCCTCTACAGCCATATTTCAAAGCATCACATTCTGAAAAGGATTGAGATCATGCTTGTTTTTTAAGCTCATGTGCTCACTGTTGATATCAAGTTTTTATCGTTTTTCTAAATTGGACTATTTAAGTTTTGTCTAGATGCCTGAAAGCTAAATTATTTTTTGTTTACTGTCTGTGCACTAGCATTGTAAGTGATGTCATCAGGAACGTACAAAACTCTTAGACAAAGCTGTAGAGCCAATAAAAGCAAAGCAAATCACTTGAGGAAGAGTGCATTTCTTCTTCTTCTTCTTCTCCTCTTTTTTTTTTTTTTTGAAGTAGGCATCACACAAAAACGTGACTCATTAAACCCAAAAGAGTTGACTATGCCAATAAGGGCTTCTTATGCAGCCTTCCACAAAGAGGCCTGAGTGGCAGCATGAGGCCTTCTCTTCTATGCATTTTCCTCCAGGCAGAATGTGCATTTGTGTGGCTACATACACAATTATAATCTCTCCTGAAAGGC
This sequence comes from Myotis davidii, assembly GCF_000327345.1. Classification (NCBI taxonomy): domain Eukaryota; kingdom Metazoa; phylum Chordata; class Mammalia; order Chiroptera; family Vespertilionidae; genus Myotis; species Myotis davidii. The sequence continues at coordinate 4,442,949 of NW_006296627.1, read as the reverse complement.
AATTCCTTCCATATGACAGGCTGAGCACTGGCCTGAGTGCTAGCCTCATGTTGCCTGTGCAGTTAACATGCTGAAATACCAGACACATTTAATCTCTCCTTTCTCAAAAAAACAACAACACAAAACTAAGATGGGACAGAAGAATTGAAGCTGTAAAGAACTGCACATAGAGAGAAAAGGAGGCCAGCCCAAGTGCCCAAACTCACTTTCTCAATGGGCTGAGCTTCTTTGTGTGTTGCCTACTTACGTGTCAATTTGCAGGACTTTGGGGCATGAGAACCATAGAGCAGAGTGGTTCTGGCAGCCTGTCCGAGAAGCAAAGCCAAAGACATGTGGCCTTTAGTCATATTCAAAGTGTTATTGTTTCAAACATGCCTATTTTAAAATACATAATTTTCCCATTTTGTGCATGCTGTATGTAAGTTGGCCACAGGAGTTCTGCCACATGATTGTGAAAGAGAGAGAGAGAGAGGGCAATGGCCCAAATGCAGCCCTATCCCTGCCACACACCTCTGTTTACCGGTACTGGGGACCAGTGGGGCTACCCCAGGTGAGAGAATTCTGAATTTAACAAACACCTGATATGAAGGCCTGGGGTACAAACAGATTTCTGCCTGAGATTACAGAAACTGAAGCTTGTGTTTTATCACAATTACTTGTAATCTCAGAGCAAGACCTTGAGCTACACAATAATAGGACAGCTGGGAAAAAGCTCTTACTCTCTCCAAAGAATAGTGCTTTAAAAAGCTAATTCAATGAAGAAAAAGAAAGGGCCCTGAAAGTGCCCTCTCAAACAATATTTACTTTTAGAGGGTTCCTGCTAATCAAACAAAACTTAGTCAAAAGCTTTTGTGAAAAATACACTTGATGATTTCAGCAATAATTGCTTTGTTTAAAGAAAGGTGCTTAAAAGAAAACATAGCTAATGGGATCAGTAATTTGGTTAATTCAGATGTGTTTGGGAAAATCCCTCATCTCTCTGAAAATTCATTAAAATTCTGCTCAGATAAATGTGTTTTGACTTGAAATTCCAATCATAGAATGAGCTATTTCCTATGGTCCCTAGGGAAGTAGTGCAAGGGTGACCCCGACACAGAGGACCCAGGGATTAGTTTATCAGGGTAATTCCTGTCTTAAAGCATATGACTCTGCCCAACTAAAGGACAGGATCTCATGGAGATGCCCCAAAATTGTATAAAATTTCCCTCCTTCTTAAAATGACATTTTTAAAAAATGGAATAAATCTCACTGTTGTGTAACAAAACATAGAAACTATGGTATCAATCAAGAAACTAACATTAGATATAATCAGAGCTTAAAACCAGAAGGATCCAGGGAAAATTTTAATCAGTCATCCCTTTTTTTTCATCCATGGACAGGGGAAAAAAAAATCCTAATGTCTCTCACATGACAGAACGATATTCCATTCTCCCAGTTTTAAAAAAAAATGTTTTTTTATTCTACTTACAGTAGACCATTCATTTAACTTGGGCAGAGCATTGTACTAGATTTTGGAGATAAGCTGCCCTCATGTCTTCCTGTTCTATTAGAAACCAACAATAACCAAGTATATGAATAGATAACGTAACTGTGATAACTGCTAAAAAGGACAGAAACAGGCCAGCACCGGTTTGGCTCAGTGGATAGAGCATCAGCCTGCGGACTGAAAGGTCCCAGGTTCGATTCCGGTCAAGGGCATGTACCTTGGTTGCGGGCACATCCCCAGTGGGACATGTGCAGGAGGCAGCTGATCGATGTTTCTCTCTCATCGATGTTTCTAACTCTCTATCCCTCTCCCTTTCTCTCTGTAAAAAATCAATAAAATATATTAAAAAAAAAAAAGGACAGAAACAGGAGGATGAACTAGAAATAAGCTAATGGATCATCTGTCTCTTCTGATCTACTATTATTACTTTTTAAAACTTTAATTACCTACTCAGCCTCCTAAGATTACTCAATCCGCAAACATGGTATTTGTGATCCCCAACTTTTGGACAGCATTTGGAGGAAAGATTCTAATTTACTTGTATGTATAAATGATAAGCAAGGTCAAAACTTTACATAACTATTTTGAAACACTAGAATAACCTTGAAGTAGCCTGCAATTTAGTTACCTTGGAGAAATGGGAATAGGTGAGGATTGGGAACAACATGCCTTAGAACTCACTTGCTCTTTTTCCCCCCAAACAAAAGGATATTACATTTATTAAATAGCTTACAGACTCCTTGAAAAGGCGGAAGAAACAGTCTGGGTTGAACTTCCAGGAACAACTCCCAAAGGCACATCCCAGAAGTAGACCACCAGGGAACTGCTGTCCCTGCCATGACTGAAAAAGCTGCTGACCAAACTGGGAAAGCACCAACACAGCTGCATGCAGACAGCTCACCCACTCTACAACAGCACTTACTACACTGTCACTCTGTGTTACAGTTTCTGAATATGTTCCATCTCCCATCCATGGTATAAGTTGCCTAGTGGGGGAGGGACATTTACATTCATTCCTTGCATTATATAGAAAGAGCATGAAGAAGGAAAGGAGGGAGAAATGGAGGGAGGGAAGAAGGGTAGGAGAAGGGAGGGAGGAGGGAGGGAGAGAGGGAGGGAAAGGAAGGAAAGGAAGAAGAGGGACAGATGATTTTGTGAATATGTTCATTACTTTTTAAAGTGCCCTAATTTCCAAATATTTAGGAAGTCAGTGTAATAGCTATAATAATATCTTATTTCATTTCCTTTTTGCAATAACCCAAGCACTTTAAAGCCCTAAGAGTATTTCTGCTAACTTATTATAAACAGCACTGTTTCCTAGCATAAGGTTGGATTTGGAAAGTCCCCTAATTATACTCAAACAAAATAAATGTGCTTCTCAGGATTCATCCAAAAGCAAAAAAAAAAAAAAAAAAGGTGTCTGGCAGTAACACAAGTAAATATCATATGCATGCATATCAGCAAATACAAAAAAAATAAGATTGGTAACACTTAAGTCTTCCACATGGAAAGAATCACATATCAGAACTTCTGCCAAGACTTGAAGAAACTGTATTGACCTCATGGCAGGAAGGGACTGTATCAGTGACGGTTGGATGTTGTCTTAGTCCAGGTATTCTGAGAAGCAGACACCAAGACAGGTTCAGACTTGCAAGAGGTAAACTAGGGGAAATGTCCACGGGGAAACTGTGGAGAAAGCCGGAGGAAGCTGGGAGAACTGACAGAACACAATGCAGGTTTGACCCCAGGATGGGGGAGGGGCGGGGGGGAGCATGAAGATAGAGAAAGAAATGAACTGCAGTGCAGTGCGAGTCTTCAAGCCAAAGTCACCATTGAAAGAGTCACCCATCTCCTAGAAATGTCTCTCTCCAACCCACTCATTGGCTGGGAGTAGCACATGGGAAGTGTGACTTCAGTGTGAACAAGGTGTTAGATTCAGAGCTGGGGTTGGGAGTCAATTACCCTCCCCAAAGAAAGAGATCATAGAGTGCTGGAAGCCGGTCCATCCTTGCTGCTTTGACACAGTCGCTGCAGGGAAGAAACATCTGAACAGCATATGTTTCAAGGGACCTAGCGTATATAGCATACTGTTCTTAATATGTTTGCTCCCCTTAGCGCTATGTGTTTTAACCAAGGTCACCTCTCCAAGAAAGGTTGTTTCCCCAGGTAGGGATTTTTCCCTGAAGTTAGGGAGGGGATAAAACCCCATAACTAAGTGCCAGGCGGGTAGTTAATCACTTTAACTACAAACAATCACACTTAAACTACATAATCTTTACTCCCTGGAATGGAGATAAGAAACGCCCTAACCTTTGCAATAGAAATTGACAGTATTAAAATCAACTGGTATAAATACAGGTGTAACAAGACAATAAACACCAGAACTTGGCTGGAGATCCTGACTAGAGATCCTGGCTAGGCTGCTTATCAACTGAACGCTGTCTCCATGTCATTCCTTCTTCGCCGACTCCGTCCACACTTTTGGGGACCCCTGGACCTGCTGGGGTTGGACCCCAACAATAGAGGCACATTTTCATGGTTGCCAATTACATATGTATTACATATTTTTATAATAGTAAAAATAATAGTAGCTAATATTTATTGAGCACCTACCCAGGTACTCTAAAAAGAAAAAACATCTTACTCATTTTGTACATCTTCTTTTCACAGTGTAGATCCAATACAGCAGCCAGGCATTGCTTTAAAAGTTTACATGTATGAGGTATGAGGTAAGTACTATTATTAGCTACATTTTGCAAATAAGAAAACTAAGGCACAGAGAGGCTGAGTAACTCTTAAAGGTCACACAGCTCAAAGTACATAGATTACTGTCAATAAAACTCTATCAAGTGGTTTCTTTCTAGAAGTTATCTTCCTCATTGTCTGCCTCGAGGACATGAATCCAGTAGCAAGAAACTGGAATTTTACTGTTCCCTGATCCATCCCGATTCCTAGGATGCCCCCTCCTGGCAGAAATGTTAAATTAAGCCCTTTAAGCCACAGAACTTACTCCAGGATCCATACATAAGTCTACTCAATAGTTGGAGCCTCATTTTTGGAGTTGCTCAGGTATTTATAATGTGGAGTTTAACAATGTGAACTCTGGAGTCAAACTGCTGGATTAGAATTATTCCTTCATGATTTTTTAACCAGTTATTTAGTATCTTTGTGGGGCAGTTTCCTCACCCGTGAAATGAAGATAACAATAGAAACTATCATTTTTTAAAAATATATTTTTATTGATTTCAGAGAGGAAGGGAGAGGGAGAAAGAGATAGTAACACCAATGATGAGAATCATTGATCAGCTGCCTCCTCCACGCCCCCTACTGGGGATTGAGCGTGTAACCCGGGCATGTGCCTTTGACCAGAATCAAACCTGGGGCCTTCAATCCCCAGGCTGACACTCTATCCACCAAGCCAAATCAGCTAGGGCATCAATTTACCATATATGTATGTATTAAGTGTCTACATTGTGAAAGGCAGGAAGGTATACAAGATGAGTAAGATACAATTCCTGTTTTCAGGAAACTTATTTGCAGCTAATAAACTGTTTAAGAGCTCCATCCTAAGAGGGAAGCAAGGATCATTGCCCTTTGCAGGCAAACATGTTTTGGTTTGTTTGTTTTTATCTTCAGAGTGGAGAGGAAAAAACAGGCTATGGAATCTAATAAACCTGAGTTTGAAAACCTGCTTTGCCATGCATCATCACCTATGTGACTTTGTACAGATCAATTAGCCTTCCTAAGCCTGTTTCCTTCTTTGTAAAATGAGGAGATATTAATAACTACAAAATGGGATTAATAATAAAACCTTCTAAGGGCGGTTGGGAAGATTAAATAAGATAAAGCAGAGTGCTAAGCATATATGAAGTGCTCAATTTACTGTGATTCCTCTAAAAGTATAGTTGACAAAGGAGAAAGACCATCTCTGATTTCCAAGAGTTATCTATCATGCCAACCCACTACCAACCTTAGTAAGCAGTTTCCATGGAAACAGAAGAGACAACTTTGAGCATGACTGAAAGCATGCACCTCACCAAAGTAGGTGGGGTAAAAAATAAACCTCACACCCTCATGCTTATACTCAGGTGGTGTGTTTTGTACACCTGGGACCAAAACAGGCTGCCCTTGGGCTCTAGAGAGCTCCCCACACCCAATCAGATACACAGACACACCTCAGCCTCTGGCAAAAGCTTCCAATAAGTATGCATAAGGCTGGAACTCTTTCAAGGGTTCTATACTTATTTCATCTCCTTTCCAGACTCTCATCTATTTAGGCCTAAGCATTAACATAATTTCTATCACTACATTCTGACAGTTGCAGGCATAAACATCACTGAGCTGATTCTATAATGATCTTAAGATCCTAAGCCAGCAATTTTCAAACTTTCTCATATCATGGCACACATAAACTAATTATTAAAATTCTGCAGCACACTAAAAAATATATTCTATTTTTTGCCAATCTGACAAAAATAGATATAATTGATTTACTTTTTAAAAAATAATAGTAATTACCCTTTTTTGCTCCAAAGTGACTTTTTGTTGTTGTTAATCCTCACCCAAGGATATTTTTCCATTGATTTTTTAGAGGAAGGGAGGGGGAGAGACACAGAGAGAGAAACATCGATGTGGTTGCCTCCCCCTCATGCCCCAACCAGGGCCAGGGATGGAGACTGCAATCAAGGTATTTGCCCTTGACCAGAATCAAACCTGGGACTCTTCAGTGCATGGGCTAATGCTCTAACCACTGCACAACCAGCTAGGGTCAAAGTGCATTTTAAAAAAATCAGGTGCCTATTATTTGTATATAAGGATTTCTGGTAATCAATGACATGCAACCTTATTATGTGACATGACCAATAAGATGCAACTCTATTCTATGACCTATACATTTATGACTCAAGACTGGGCATTCACACCTCACAGCTATTGGTGTGTTGGCTGTTGTTATTTTTTTATTTGACAATCTAAGTGAAAAGAGGTCAGTGCATCTGACTGAATAATCAGGTGTTGCATGTTTTAAAATTTCTGTGGCACACCGGTTGAAAATCTCTGGCCTAACATATTCCAGGCCATGATTACAGGTTCCTAGGCCACAAAGTCAGTGGGGAATAGATCAATTTACACAACATGATGAGAGGTTGTTTTCTTCACTAACAGTTGAAAAGGCAAATATAAACCCTGGCTAGCAGATAGAAAGGGCAACCTATAGATATTCACAGGTATCCCTGTAATTTACACCAGAATACTAAAAAGAGGTCCCTGACACACTTACCAAAAGCTTTGGCTTTTGTTTGCTCAATGGTTAGAGCTTTCCAGTCTCTGCAATTTTCTTTTCTCCATATATATTTTCTTCTCTTAGCCTATACATGTAAGTGACTTCATAATTTTTAAAAAAGAAAAAAGAATGAAAACAAAAATAAAACCCTCCACGAGTATTTAAAAATTTAAGCCAGGAAATATTTTATTAAATTAATCTATAAGGAGTGGTCACTAAATGGTCATTAAATTGAGGGTGAATGCTTCAAAACAGCATGCCTCTAAAAGAGACCAAATTTAAATGAGCAGGGGTTGTTCTCAACCAAAGACAGATGCATTTCAGCAGAGTTGTATGGTTTGATGAACCATAAGGAAAACAGTAAGTACTGAGCAATATACATGTCCAGATGGTGATTAAGACAGGGAGTTAAGATACTTAAATGCCACAGAGCCTTAAGGAGCACTTGTTCAGGGTTCAAGGAATAGGTAGACGGTCAGATACGGAAGCTTTTCAACCAACCTGAGACTTTGATTTGTTTGTAGATTGATTATCAGCATCGACACAAATTGGTCTTTCTGAAAAAGCCACTAATAGAGGGACCACCAATTATCTATAGGTTTCCCTCTCTCTGCTAGCCAGGGTTTATATTTGCCTTTTCAACTATTAGTGAAGAAAACAGCCTCTCATCATGTTGTATAAACTGATCTATTCCCCCACTGACTTTGTGGACTATGAACCTGTAATCATGGCCTGGAATGGTTTAGGCCAGAGATTTTCAACTGGTGTGCCACAGAATTTTTAAAACATGCAACACCTGATTATTCAGTCAGGGGCACTGACCTCTTTTCACTTAGATTGTATATTAAATATGCCAAGCCTTTGAGACATATAATTTAAACAATAAACACCCAAGAAAATAAATAATGGGCTAGGCTTTTCAAATACTTCACAGATTAATTGAGTACTGGATAAATAAAATATATAAAATCCTGAGCAAAAGTCTAGGTATTACTAGACATTGATATTATTTATTGGATGCAAATTTATCTGTGATATAACTATGCCCTTTTGGCTGACTACAATTTCTCTCTCTCTCCATGCCTTTTTTTAAAAAGGTATCTTTATTATTGAAAGTATTACAGATACCCCCCATTTTCCCCCATTGATCCCCTCCACCCTGCTTCCACCCCCTCCCTAGGCCTTCCTCACACTATTGTCTGTCCATGAGCTATGCATACATACATGTAAGTTCATTGGTTAGTCTCTCCCCATCACCCCCCCCACCAACCCCTTCCCTCTCAAATAAGTCAGTCTGTTGCATGCTTCAATGTCTCTGGATCTTTTTTTGTTCATTAGTTTATTTTGTTCATTAGATTCCACATATACTAGGTAAGTGGGATTATGTGATGCTTGTCTTTCTCTGACTGGCTTATTTCATTTAGCATAATACCCTCCAGGCCCTCCCAGGCTATCTCAAAGGGTAAGAGATCCTTCTTTTATTATTACTAGTGGCCCAGTGCAACAGACCGAAACACACACGTGCAATTGGCACCAATGATAGCTTTATATATATATATATAGATAAACTTGCTTAATTAGACCTGCTTTCTGATTTAGCTAAACTTTTTCCAGCCCGGTGAAGCACCCCAACTTCTCTTTCAGGTAATTGTCAGCAACATAGTAGTAAACATCAACACAAAGCAGATTATTATTATAGATTACACAGGGAGAACAAAGGGTAAAATATTTAACTGCAGCAGTGTTTGACTATATTCTGTGCAGTGAGAAAACCTGAAGTCATTTTCAAGGTCCACCATTTCTTACTTCTTTTCAGCTGGGTCAAGTTTCTAAGCTTTCTAAATCTCTATTTTCTGGCTAATGAAAAAAAACATATCCGTAACCGGTTTGGCTCAGTGGATAGAGCATCAGCCTGTGGACCGAAAGGTCCCAGGTTTGATTCCAGTCAAGGGCATGTACCTTGGTTGCAGGCACATCCCCAGTAGGGGGCGTGCAAGGGGCAGCTGATCGATGTTTCTCTCTCATCGATGTTTCTAACTTTCTATCCCTTTCCCTCTCCCTTCCTCTCTGTAAAAAATCAATAAAATATATTTTAAAAAATATTTAAAATGCGTATACTCCTGCCCTGCTGATTCTACTTTGTGGAATTGATCCTTGCAGATATACTAATAAGGGAACAAAATTGGTTATTCAGTGCAGTATTTTTAGTAGTAGCAAAAGGCTAAAAACAACTTACTGTCTACCAATAGAGAATTGGTTAAATAAATTATTTATATACTACACAGCTAAAAAAAGAATGAGGAGGCTCTCTTCTGATAAATTACTCTGAGATATATTACATGAAAAAAGTATGCACTGTATTCTCCTTTATGTACCTAATAAAATAAACTCTGGAAGGATAATCAAGAAAACAGTAATAGTGGTTACTGGTGAGTGACTGGCTATGGATGAGAACTGGCAGGAGGGGTGGGGGAAGTGTGGCAGGAGACTTACTATAAACTTCTTTATATTGTATTATTTTTTAAAATATATTTTATTGATTTTTTACAGAGAGGAAGTGAGAGGGATTGAGAGTTAGAAATATCAATGAGAAACATTGATCAGCTGCCTCCTGCACACCCCCTACTGGGGATGTGCCCGCAACCAAGGTACATGCCCTTGACGGGATCAAACCTGGGACCCGTCAGTCTGCAGGCCGAGGCTCTATCCACTGAGCCAAACTGGTCAGGGCTATATTTTATTTTTTTAAAAACTTCTTTATATTTTAAATCAGTTTCTGTATTATCAATTGAAAATTTTAAATTAGAATTGTTTTTCATTAAAAATGTGTATAGTACATCTAAACAATTGAATATTAATTCAATGATAAAAAGAAATGAGCTATCAGCCAGGAAAGGACATTCAGGGACCTTAAATGCTTAAGTGAAAAAAGCCAATTTATTGGCAGACTCCAACTCTATGACATTCTGGAGAAGTAAAACTTTAAAGACGGTAAAAAGATTAGTGATTGCCAAGGGTTGAGGTACAGGTCTAAAGATGAAGGGGTAGAACACAGAGAATTTTTAGAGCAGTGAAACTATTCTGCATGATACTATAATGACAGCTACATGACATTACATATTTATTAAAATCCATAGAACTGACAACACAAAGACTAAACCCTAATGTAAGCTTCGCACTTTAGTTAATAATACTGTCTCAACACTGGTTCATCAGTTATAGCAAAGGTACTATACTAATGCCAGGTATTAATAGTAAGAAAAACTCTGAGTAGGGGAGAGCGGGGAATATCATGGGAACCCTGTATAATATCTGCTCAATTTTCTGTAAACTTGAACCCGCTCTAAAAAATAAGGTCTATTTTTTAAAATTTGTGTGCATACATCCCTTTTTCATCCCGTAAATGCCTTACATGCTGATGGTGCTCAATAAAGTACTAGCTACAGCCTTAGTGGTCAAGAGCTCTACGATTGCCTAGCTGTGCGGCCTCATTTGTGTGAGTTACCTCTTCAGCCTCAGTTTCTCCGGCTGCAAAATGTTAGAAAAATGCAGTATTTCCTCCAGGGCTGTTGTGACGATTCAAAAAAGAATGCATGTAAGATGTTTAGTAGAGTGCGTAATGTAAAAGAAACGCTCACAATTGGTAGCTGTTCACAGAATGCCTGATTTGGCACTTCAAGGTTCATGGTTACTCCACTACCAGCTTTCCCCACCCCAGGACCCCAAATTCTCAACTCCAACGTATCCCACTTTGAACACAATCCTCATCGCCTGAGCTACAGCCCGTCCACTTCAGACCTTCTTTACTCCCCAGGTGCTGTTTTCCGCTTCGCTGGGCCTAACGGGCTTAGGACCCGGACGCGCCCCCTTCCCCGCCCCTCGCCATCCCAGTTCGACCGGGTCCCACACAGACCCCGCCCCCGCCTAATTTGTCTGCACTTATTTCCTTCCAACAAGGCTCCTACCCAGATACTCGTAGTCCGGTAGGGCTAGGCGCTCCGGACTCAGCATCATTGCACAAGGAGAGCTTCCAAGCTGTAGTTCTCCGGCTTCCGGAAGCCAGGTCACCAGCACTCTCCGTTGCCATGGCACCTACGCAGCCGGAGGAGAGGAAAGAGGCGGAGAGGGTGTCACGCAAACAGTTTCCGTACCGCAACGCGAAGCTGGCCACACGAGTTCCGGGAGCGGGTTGCTTTGCAGCGGTCCAGTCTTCTTAGGACTCAAGAATTCTTGAGGAGTTAGTTGGTTTTAAAAGAATTTGAGCGGAAAAAAATTATTGCCAGCCTTCCATATTCTCAATTTCTGAATTTCATAACTATTCCTGCTTTATACAGCTGTTATCCTCACAATAGCTCCCACCCTTAAATTTCCGTAAACAATATCTCATTACCTATTTTTATCTATTATTTACTATATTTGCTACAAAATGCTTTCAAGTGCTTATATCTTGGTTGCTCCTGTAACAAGGCTGCTCATTAAAATCTGTGTACATTCATCCTATAACAGAACCTGCTCTTTAAATCCTCTAGGATTCATTAACATTTCCTCTCAAAATCCTCTATCTTTAGTCCCTCCTTCTACTCCTATGCCTTACTGTTTGGTACCCTTTCCAAGTGTTTTTTGTTTTTTTTTCTACCAAGACACTTCACTTCTTTTTAGGATCACTCTTTTTTAAAAAATACTTTTTTTTTTAAATTGATTTCAGAGAGGAAGGGAGAGGAAGAGAGAGAGATAGAAACATCAATGATGACAGAGAATCATTGATTGGCTGCTTCATGCATGCCCCTTACTGGGGCTTCAGCCAGCAATCCGGGCATGTGCCCTTGACTAGAATCGAACCCGGGACCCTTCAGTCCATAGGCAGAGACCCTATGCACTACCAGCAGTTCTCAACCTATGGGTCGCGACCCCTTTGGAGGTTGAACAACCCTTTCACAGGGGTCGCCTAAGATCATCAGAAAACACATATATAATTACATATTGTCTTTGTGATTAATCACTATGCTTTAATTATGTTCAATTTGTAACGATGAAATTGGGGTCACCACAACATGAGGAACTGTATTAAAGGGTCGCGGCATTAGGAAGGTTGAGAACCACTGCGCTAAGCCAAACCAGCTAGGGCAACACTTCACTTCTTCAGGGGATGGGATGCACAAACCAAGACACCTATTGGATTTCTTTCCTCATATGCCTAATTGCTCACTTCTTTAAGAGGGGAGAACATTCATTGCTTTTTACGTTTCCAGAGATCCCCATATTTCTCTTTTGCTCCCCTTTGTTCCCAAAAGCAGATTAATGGTCTGTAGCACTTGTCACAGTTGAAACCTATTAGAATCAGCTGCCTCCTGAACACCCACTACTGGGGATGAGCCTGCAACCAAGGCATGTGTCCTTGACTGGAATCAAACCTGGGACCCTTCAGTCCGCGGGCTACCACTCTATCCAGTGAGCCAAACCAGCTAGGGCCTGCTGTCACTTTTTTAGTTTTTCTCCCCCCCTCCTCCAAAGAGAAGGTGAGGTTTTGTGAAAAGAAAGAAAACAAAAATCATGCTATCAAAAGAACGACTGGGAAACCGGTGGACCACCTACATTGGGAGGAAAAAGAAAGAGGAGGTTCTTCTCTTTGTGTTTTGAGTGGTCTATTCTTAGCCGCCTCTACCAGGAGCTTCAAACCTCCTAATTCTCCCTTTCCCTTAAAATTGTATATGTGTCTCATTTCTAGGTTCCCGTGAGTCACTCTGTGTTTAGATGCGGTAAGGATAAAGGGACAGACCCAAACTAGGAACAGCATTTATTATTTTGAGGTAATGAATTTACTAATTTGATATTTGATGTGAAGTCCTACAAATATGATGAAAATATTTGTCTTCGTCCTCCACCCTCACCTTCCATTCTCCTTACCAATGCAGCTTAAAGGTATGGGAGTTTATAACTTTCACACCTGTGGCTTATTACTATTATTAATAAAGTAATAGGATAGTAATTATTGAGGGTTACAATTTCATTCTATTTCCAAGCAACTTGAAGCTATTTGCAGATCATTTCATTTGTCCTGAGAACTTTCTAAGGCACGTCTCCTTTCCTAAGTAGGAAAACTGAGGAATATAGGAAGATGAATTGTCTATCATCATCCAGCCAATAGTGGGTGACCTGAAACTGGATCGCACTATCCCAACCCCCAGGCTAGTGGTCTGACCACTAAACCACACAGCCTCTTTTTTTAGGGTTTATTGGCTTGGTTTTTATTTATTCGTTTTTCTTTTGCTCTGCCCTGCCAGCAACTGGAAGCTACAAGATAAAAGAAGCGACTTTTCAGTCCAGGCTGAACATTTGACATCCTTTTATTTGTGGAGCATTATCCTGGGGCTTGGAGGGTGCTGCTGCTGAGGTCTGTGTGGTGGAGCTGGGAACCAGCCCCAAGAATATAGCTTTGTTTGGGCATTAACCCATTTGCGGTTATAATAATGATAAGTTTCAGCACCAGTGGCGCCCGACTGTTAATGACTCAAAGAAAGCTAAATAAGAACAAGATGTCATCTGTGGAGCAATTTGTAGGTTTTTCCTACAGCTCCATTCCTTCCATAAAAATCCTAAGGACCCTTACATTTAGAGACAGTCTCTATTCTTAATGCCCTGAACAGTCTGTGAAGACTTAGAAAGGGGAGGTGGTTGCTAGACTAAGGCTTCAAGAAAATTTGGGGTTGCAGAAGTAACAGGTAGACTTTATTGCTGGTGGAAATACTGACTGTTGACAGTTTTCTTCTTTATATTTTTCTATATTCACAAAAGTTTTCTATAATAGGCATGTATTATAACCTGAAAACAAACAAAGACAAGAAATGAGTGGCTTGAAGATCTTGAAAATATTCTTCAAACAGAAGTGATGACCTTTCAGCTAGTGTTTGGTTTTCTTAATAACGAGCCACCACTTTTAGATTTATCTTCTGCCATAGATTATGCAATAATAGATTTTGGCACTACTTCAGTGGTGGAGGGAATATTTCAGTGAAACATACAAAACATCAGTCTTAAGAAAAGTGGAAGTACATAAGAGTTGTTAAAGCCAAGTATATTTTTGTGACCCTGTTGAATATCAAGGAAAGAAAAAGAAAGTCATCCTTCTATTTAGATGGGCTTTTCAAGTTGTTAAATTATTATAGCATGTTTCTGAAAATTTTACCCAAACTAATAGTCATCCACTAAATCAGAAGACAACTTCACAATCCTGAAAATAAGCAGGCATTATAAAATTGATTAAAACATAGAGAGGGCATGAGATATTAAAGTATTATAGCATAAAGAATGGAAACATCAACCTCAAAACAATAGAAGAAACACCCACAAGAGAGAGTACATGTTGAGATGTCAATTTATCAGATTACAATTAGTAATTATAAAGAGAAAATTAATAGACATCACTGGCTCTGCCAAGGACCTATAAAGAGATTGATAGGAAAGAAAATCTTCCCTGGAATTGAAAACTTCAGGAAAAAATCAATATACTAGTTTTAAACCTCAAGGAAACAATAAGGAAAGAGAAAATTCAGGCTGAATTATTGCTACAAAACAGGTTCAAGAAACTAGGACAAGCTTTTACCAACTCATCAAGCAGAAAAGATGCTAAAGGCGCTTCTACTAAGAAATGCAGGTCATGAAATTCATTTTCAGCTACCAGGCTCTTGCTCTTCTTAAAAGATTTACCCTCCTTAGGAACAAAGCAGAAACTAAATATGATACCACCATATGGAATTAACATGATTAAACTAAAAATGCTATTTACCGACAAGCCATTTTGGACTACTACAGGTCAACAGACCAGAGCTTTGGGAGAATTTGCAAAGGAAACATCCACAAACTCTGGCATGGTTAAAAATAACTAATGCGCCCAGCCAGCATGGCTCAGTGGTTAAGCGTCGACCTATGAACCAGGAGGTCACGGTTCGATTCCCGGTCAGGGCACATGCCCAGGTTGTGAACTCGATCCCCAGTGTGGGATGTGCAGGAGGCAGCCAATCAATGATTCTCTCCACTCATTGATGTTTCTATCTCTCTCTCCCTCTCCCCTCCTCTCTGAAATAAATACAAATATTTTTAAAAAATAACTAATGCATTACAAGAAAGTGATTAAAAAGACACGGCTTAAATTGAACTGGAAGCTGAAAGGCAAATTGCAGACTTGTACCTTGTTATTTTATATTTTCAAATGCTGCTAAAAGAGCTGGAATTATACTTTCATATAATTTGAAAGAGAGGAAGATTTTTCTGATTCTTCTTGGTAGCTTACAAAAATTAGCTGGGCCTTCCTCTGTCCTAGATGATACACTTTAATAATCACTTATGTCATTTTTTAAAAATTCTTTAAATTCTCCTACTAGATTGTGAATTCCTTGAGGGCAGAGAATTCATTCATCTTTATATTTCTAGGATCATGCACAGGGCCTGGTAAAATAAATGCTTGAATGCCATAAGTAGATTTTTCTTCCTGTAAGTGAAAAGTCTAAAAAGCAAAGTCAATCCAACCCATAGGACTTATGGTTGCCTCATCTGAACCAATTTATTATATAAAAAGTCCAGAAAAATGCAAGGCACCATTGAAAAAGGCATTAAAAATTAATCAGAAAACATTGGTAGCCCGGGACAAGTAACTCAATTAGTTAGAGTGTTGTCCCTATACACAAACGTTGAGAGTTTGATTTCCGGTCAGGGCACATACAAGAAGCAGCCAATGAATACATAAATAAGTGGAACAATGAATAAATATTTCTCTCTCCCTTTCTTTCTCTCTAGATAAATCAATAACTTTTTTAAAACTACAGTATTAAAAAATAAAGCATTGGCATATCCTCCCTACACCTAAATACTGTATGTGACAGATCATCATATCTTAAGAAATGCCCAGAAAAAAAGTAACAAAATCAACAAAAAGCATAGAGACAATGCTGCAATGTAGACAAGCCAAGAGAATTAGTTCAGGGGGGATGAAAGGGAATGTATTAGAAATCATTAAATAAACTTAGGATATGAACTGGAAGTCCCACATTTCAGAATCTTAGATGAAAAGCTGCAGTCTCTGTGTCTATTTTTCCTCTGCCAAGCCATGAAGAGTTTATTGTTCTAATATTCAAATTTGACCATGTTACTTCCTTACTTAAAAAGCATTGCTGACTCACCATTAGTAGGATGAAGTAAAATTCCTTAACCTGCGGACATATACACTTCACAGTCCTGTTCCAACCCATCTTTCTAGCCACTTTGCTATTCACTCTTCCCTACATACTTAATACTCCAACCATGCTTTCCTACTCACTGTTCCTAAACATACTGAGCTTTTTCACATCCTCTTGTTTGGGGCATAAACTCTTCTCTCCACTAAGAACGTATCGCTCCCACATTTGCTGCCTAGTGAACTCTTACACATCCTATAAGACCCAGGCTAAATGTCACCACCTCCATGAAACGGTATCCAACCTGCTAGATAAAAAATAAACGCAGCGAGTGAGAACAAGGCAAATTTAGGGTGGTGAGGTGAGCCTTCTCCGAGGCTGTGACATTGAGCTGAGACCAGCCATGGACGGGTCTGTCTGGGGAAACAGCATTCTAAGTAGAAGAGACAGACAGCTCATGTAAAGGGTGGAAAACGGAAAAGACAGCATGTTGCTGAGCAGAAAGAAAGCCAGTATGGCTGCAGCGGAATGAATAAGGGGGAACGTGGTCAAAGAAGTAGGCAAAGGCCAGATCCTGAAGGACCCTGAAGGACAAGGGAGAAGGATGGATGTTCTTCTAAGTGTAACAGGAAGCCATGGGTGGGTTTTATGCCAAGAAATGACATGATTGGATTTACGTTTTTTAAGAAGTCACCCAGGTTGCTTTGTACAGAATGAATTACAAAGGGGCAAGTGTGGGAACAGAGAGACCATTTACATAGATGCTTGATTCATGTTTGGTGTTAAAGCAAATGTTTATTCATTGATACCTTTGTTTATGCATCATTCTAAATTGATCTTTGCTTCTGAAATAAGTAAGATATACTGAGATATTTGCTGCAAAGGGCTCTACTTATATATCCCAGGTGAGTGAATATGAAGCTTTCAGGAGATAAAAATGTGCTAGAAAGTGCCCCTATTCAGAAGGTGCCCCAAGTTAGGCCAGGGACCTGAATCAGCTATTATAGCCCAGATTCTGGCATGAGTACCACTACTGAGCCGAAACATGAAAAGTGTTGGTATTAGAAATGGTGGTATGGAGGATTTGCAAGGAAAGAAAGCACAGAAATGTAAATCAGACTATTCCCTTATACTTGCACTTGTTTCCTCGTCTCCAGCAGTATCACCCCTCCTCCCCCCAACCTAGAGAAAAGCATTGCTAAAAGTCAATGATACTTTTTCATAGATCCGATGGACCTATTTCCTGGCTCACAGCCTTTGCACGTTCTGTTCCTTCTGCCTGGAAGACCCTCCCCACCTATTCTTATCCTGGTGACTCCTAATCAACTTAAGTGTCAGCGCCTCTGACAGGCCTTGCTTGAAACCCCAAATTTAAATCAAGTCTCTCCTTTAATAGGCCCTGTGCTTTTCCTTGAACGCCCCTATTATTTGTAGCCTTACATTCATTTGTGAGATCATTTTTTTTTAGATCATTCTTTTAATGCCTCTGTATAGCCTCCACACCCATCAGACTGTAAGTTCCCAGAGAGCCGATATATCTGTTTACCACTGTTTCTACAGTGTCTGGCACATAATACTCTGTAATAAATACTTACTATTACTAAGTGAATGAATACCAGGAATAGGCTTCCCAAGGCACATCAGATGCCTTTAGCTCCTTTGGCTGAACTTTCTCTTGTTTTCCCATCTATAAGAATCCCTGCCCTCTATTCACAGAAAGTGAATTCTAGAGAGAAGTTGCAGCAATTCTTTGCAGATTCATGTTCTTAATGTTTTAAATCAGGGTCTCTCAACCTCAGCACTATTAAAATGTGGGGCTGGATACGTTTTTGTAGGAGGGATGTCCTGCTCATTGTAGGCTATTTAGCAGGAACCCTGGCCTCTCTCTACTCATCAATTTGTCAGTAGTACTCCTGAAAATGTCTTCAGGTATTGCCCCATGTCTACAGAATCACTCTTGATTGAGAACCACTGTTTTAAAGTGTGAAACTTCAGCCCTAGCTGGTTAGGCTCAGTAGATAGAGCGTCGACCTGTGGACTGAAGGGTCCCGGGTTCTATTCTGGTCAAGGGCACATGCCTGGGTTGTGGGCTCAAACCCCAGTACAGGGTGTGCAGGAGGCAGCTGATCAATGATTCTCTCTCATCATTGATGTTTCTATCTCACTCTCACTCTCCCTTCCTCTCTAAAATAAATACATATATATTTCTTTTTTAAAAAATAAAGTGTGAAACTTCAAATCTTTTGCTCTCTTTGAAGAATTATGTTAAGAAATTCATATTTTTGCATGATGCCTCTGTTATAAGACAACTAGAGGCCAGGTGCACAAAAATTTGTGCACTGGGGGGGTCCCTCAGCCCAGCCTTCCCCCTCTCACAGTCCGGGAGCCCTCAAGGGATGTCCTACTGATGGCTTAGGCCCGCTCCCAGTGGGAAGTGGGCCTAAGCTGCAGTCTGGCCTCCCTCTGCAGGAAAGTGCTGCCCCCAGCACCCCACTGTGGCTGCCTGCCCTCAGCCCTCGCAGCTGCCATGGCTTTGTCCAGAAGGACATTCGGCTGTCTGGTCTAATTAGCATGTTATGCTTTTATTATTATAGATTCTACCAACTCAACTGGGTCAAAATCATGCCAAAATCATGTATCATTCCCTGTGTTTTCTTTGAAAAGGCCATTAGTGACTGATCTAATTCGGGGCAATATTCTAATCTTGGAAATTCAGTTTCCTGGTCTGTCCTAGAAGGAGATGAAGGAGAGGGGTAGTGTTTCTGAGGAAACCAATGCCTCTGAGACCCCTCTGGAATTGGCAGTCCCCTACAACTTTTCAGGGGGCATGTCCCAGAAGACAATAAAAGGGAGACAAACAGTTCATTCTGGCATGCTTTTCAGGATCTCTCACTCCAAACAAGAAAGTCTGAGAGGCCTGGTAAAAATAAATATGGCTTAGCACTCCTGGCACAAGAGCAGTTTCTGACAGCCAAGACTTAACTCACCCTAGGGGGTGACCCAGGCAGGGACTATGCACAAAGTCCGTTTCTACCCATTGATATTCCCAGTGACTAACAGCAGCCAGGTTGGCTCTGTGCACCAGAGCTGTGCCGAACCATGGAGGAGGAGCACTTGGGATGCCCACAGAAAACACCATTTCCTGCGCCTGAGTCAGACATGGATAGCCAGCCTCCCCCTTCCTCCTCAATCCCAGAAAAACAACACATATCATGCCTTTTGGAAAGGAACGTATCCTTTGCATACAGAGTGGAAACTGTTTATAAATCCCTAATCCCCTGACATCGAAAGTATGGTGACCGCCTGTCTTGGATTTTTTGGGGGGACAAATGTATTTATTATACCACATGTCCTTAGTTTCCATGTGGAAAAAAATATGTTCTCCAGAATCATAAGGTCTTTCTCAACAGATTGAAAAGCAAGTCCACATAAGCAACATATACTGAAATCCTGAGACCAACAACCAAGGCTGCATAAAAAATGTGGGAGATGGGCTTTGCGGGGAAAAGGAGAGTGTATGTGCTAAGAATCAGCCTCTACTTTTCACTTTTTTCTCCTTGGATTTTAGGCTAAGGTCACATAAGTTGTAGCGTTCCTAGCAGTGACTGTAAAGCTGACCTGACTCGGCTGCCGCCTTCAGTCCACAAGAAGAACTACACACACAAAAAATGCCTCAGTATAAGTTACCATGGCGATGCTAGTTCCACCACATTTCATCTGTGTAAAAATTTCAGGCAAAACAGGATAGAGAAGTACTGGCTGAGAAGGAGTTAACACTCCACGTTTTTTGGTTGCTGTTGCAAAGTTACCTTTAGCTTTGGTCAAAGATGGTAATTTGAAGTGAAATCGTTTGAAAAATTGAAAACAAGCAAGGATGAAGTGCCTACCAATCCATTGGAGAAATCTAATATCAGCAAACATGGGACATTTAGGTCTTCCTGGCTCTACTTACTAGTGAGAGGAATGTGGCTTACCAAATTACAGAAGATTTCAAAGCCAAAAAAGTTGGCACACCAACTTGGGAGGGAAAAGTGATACATTTGGTTCTCAACCTTCCTAATGCTGCGACCCTTTAATACAGTTCCTCATGTTGTGGTGACCCCCAACCATAAAATTATTTTCGTGGCTACTTCATAACTGTAATTTTGCTACTGTTATGAATCGTCATGTAAATATCTGATATGCAGGATGTATTTTCAGGGGTCGCGACCCACAGGTTGAGAACCGCTGCAAGAACCCAAAGCAAGTTGGGGACTTGAACAAAGGTAACAAGACAAGAGTCAACCTATAAATGGAAGATGGTAACAAAATTAACCCATATTATTACAGTGTACTGGGGAAAGGCATAGGCTAAAAAGCTAAGACAAGGGAGGAGTTTATAACTTTATGTAGCTCTACAGACTGAAGCAGGGAGGAGGCGGAGGTCTCTGGGAGAGTAAACTTGCAAGGAAGGACTTAACTTCCTCACCCCATTCCTTCCTTGCGGGGCCCAGAAAGTCAAAGGAAGGTGAAGAGGCTAACCGTGCGGATTTACAAAGACAGCGAGGAGGAACTCACTCGGTCTGGGCCAACTCTGGACATCTGAACTGGGGCGACAGGACCCAGACAACCACCTCAGGAAATGAGTAAATGAAAAGGGGAGGTCGTGGAATTATTTAGCCCTAGAACAACGCTGCCCAGACGGGGGTGGGGGGTGGAGCAAGAAGAAAATCTCAGAGAAGGAATGTCGACAGTGAGAATGCTAAGTTAAGACAGCACTCCAGGCCCCCTGATGTCCCTTGCTTGATGTCCATTAAGCCCGAGAGGATTATGCAAGCCTTGCGTATTCGAGACATCAATACAGTCTGGACTTGGGGCCGGTGGGGGGCCTGGGGTCACGTCCAGGAGACGTACGAGTAGGTCAGCTCGAGCGCTCCTCTGTCATAGAGCTAGAGCGATCGGGATTCGAGAGCTGCCCCCCGGGTAATTTTTTAAAGTTAGGGACATTCGAGCAGTCGTAATGGGAATAGGAAGGGGGCTCTCTCGAAGGCGAGGAATGT
>NW_006296627.1:4421115-4421564 GCF_000327345.1 Myotis davidii | reverse complement strand
GGCGCTCGTGCGCCCGCCCTCGCTGCTCTTTGAAGAGCTGGGGGCGGCTTCCCTTTCAGGTTAAGGTGGGGTCTCTGTGTCCTGTGTGCGAAGAAAGGGACGCGGGGGAGGACGGTCGCTAGACCGTAAATTCTAAATATCCCTCCTTCCAGGGGCGGGGGTCTCGGCAGATCGCGGAGAGGGCCCCCGGGGAATCTGAACGCGAGCTCGGGGATTCCTCTGCTGGGGCGACGGTTCCTCGGCTGCAGACCTCGCTCCCTCCGAGGGTCCTCGGGCACTGCTTGCTTGCAGCACCTCCCTGGAGCAGGATTTTTGGGTTCCCTCTCCTGGCTGCGACCAATCAGCTCCCTGCCCTAGATCCTTCCCGGAGGGGCGGAGAGGGGGGCAGGATTGAAAAGGGGGCCGAGAAGGGACTCTGGGGAGAAGCTGCGGGAAGACTCCCGCAGATC
>NW_006296627.1:4420509-4421017 GCF_000327345.1 Myotis davidii | reverse complement strand
CCGGGCCGGCCCGCGCGCGGTGGCCTCCGGGGAGCTGGACGGATGGCAGCGGGGCTGCTGCTTCATCTGCTCCTCATTAATAGCTTGTGTGGTGCCCGTGCGCAACTGTTGTGTGCGATCGGGGCTCCGATGGAATTCATTTCTCCGCAGCCGCCTAGGACCGTGGGTGCACCCCGCGGGTTAGCAACTGCCTCTAGTTCTTTGATCTTTGAACCCCAGCTCTATTCACCCACCGCTGTCCAAAGGAGGGGAGATCCGAATCTTCCCATTCTCCTTGCAGCCCGGATGAGGGGTGGAGGTGGGAACGGAGGGTCTGCAGACCCTGGCCTTGCGCCGGTTCTTTCTGGAAGGTAGGGGAGCTCGTGTGGAAATAATCGGTGCAGGTTTCGCGCTCGCCTGGCAGGGTATGGAGATGCCTGGGCGCTTGTTTTAAAGATGGGCTTACCTCCACGTCCAAAACGGAGCGCTAAGGTGTTATTTAAACTCCCCGTGGGTTTTTGACCTTTTC
>NW_006296627.1:4397723-4420433 GCF_000327345.1 Myotis davidii | reverse complement strand
GAGCAGTAGCTTGGCCGCCCCACGTTCCCCTTCGCGCGGTGCTCGCCCCTCCCGGGCGGGCGCTCTCCGGGAAGGTTTATTTGCAGCCTCTTCGGCGTGTCGGGACAGCGGCCCTACTGGGGTAGGAATGTAGCTGCTCTTCCCACCACATGGGCCCCTTAAAGGGACAGCTATGCTTTTTGGGGGTTTCCCCCTTCCGCTGCAAGGGAAGGGGATGGAACTTTCCTTTCGGCCCCCTGGAGGAAGTTTTGAAAAAGATCAAGGGAAATGGCAAGGCACTGGAAAAAAAAAAAGGGGGGGTGGGGGGGAGGACGGCTAAAACGGATACCAACAAAGCCAGAGAGGAGATTGTCGCCTTCTGCCCTAGGGAAAGGGGAGCTGGAAGGTTCCGGGCTGAGACGGGCCAAGAGGATTTTACTGCTCCAGAGCTGTCAAGACTGCATACACTACATCTCCATTGAGAATGGGGTAGAGAAGTGTGTGTATTTAATGCTTCACCAAAAAAAAAAAAAAAAAAGGATGGGACGGTTCTTTGTAACTCTTTCGGGTTCTTTTTAAGGACAAAAAGTTCAATGAAAACCTCTAAGCATGGGAGGTTTTCTGTGCGCATGTGTAAGGACAGTCAGTGGCATGAAGATGTAACCTTCACCTGGCTTGATAATGAGCCGTCCTTGGAGGCCTGGAGGGGACAGATTCAGTGATTCACCAGTGAGAGTAAGCAGTTGCTCAACCAAAAATACCACCACAAAGATTCCTAAGGCTGTGGTCCAGGGGCTCAGGGAGAAGACAGTGTGTCATAGTAGATCAGTCAGGCAGACGTGACCTTAGCTAGGACTGAATTCAAGACACTAAAGTTTAAGGTTCTGTTTGGATGCTGCTAGTCCTTCGGGCTTTTCTAGAGCCTGTGGGTGTGACTTGATCCTGTGTAACCCTCCAACCTTAAAAATTTTGGAAGCAAACCTGAGTGCTGATAAAGGCCCTAGGAATTTTTCTCCTGAGGGTTGAGGTGGAAGCCCTCCACCATTTGAAGAGTGGAGACCATGTTTATCTTGGAGGTTTCTTGCAGGTAAGTGGAAAGTTGAAAATTCTGCCTAGGAGTAACTAGGTAGGGAGAGGGTGTTTTTTTTCCTGAGGACAAGTGCAATAGAGTGGAGCTCAGACCTGTCTCCTTCCCACCCGGCTGTTGTCATGGTGCTTAGTTGACCTTGTCCTTGATCTTATTGGACTTGTGAAAGATGCTTGGCTTGTCACTGATTTTGGATTTCCTCTTCTGCCCCTGTTGAATATCAGATAACATCTTTGGGACTAGCACATGGTATGAAGAATGACAGGTGCAAGGGAACCAAGTCTGGCCATGTCTGATACAGAGCACGTTGGGCATGTCCATCTCCTGGATCAGCAAAGGACACAGGAGGTCACAGAGGACAGGGTGTGTTTTATAGGTCTTTGCTCACTCTTCCTACTGATTGACTGCTAATCTTGATCCCCAAGAAGAAGAAGAATGGGAGAGATTGGCTATGTTGCTTCTGCTTTGAAGAGAAGATCAACATTAGGGGCTTTCTGTTCAGGAATAGCATTTTGGGGACTGCTTTAAGACGTAGTCTTGTCTTTTATTATGATTGGGCACATTTCATAATTACGAGACAGCTCCATACCCTTGGTTGACTAGGTCTCTTAAGCTTGTTCCGACCACAGTTTCTACATTCCTTGATGCAGCTTAGCCATGAGTTTTGTTACAGTTGCCTGAGCATGGGGCATCTGGGCCCCAGTCTGTGTCTGGATTGCCATCTCACCTTCACCATCAGAAGCCCTTCTCCCCTACTCAGGTTGGTGGGACTCAGTGTCCCAAGGAAGACTTTGTGCTGACTGGTCGGTTGGCAGAGCCTCGGTTTAGCCCTATAAATAGCTCTGATGAATGCCTGGGCTTGCTGTTCTTCCTCCAGCTTAGAGCTGGCAGGGTGGGGTTCTTTCTCGCCAGTACACTCATGGGGCATTCTTTAAACTGAACTTTATACCCATTCATTTGTTCATTCATTCTGCAAATGCACATTTGTCAAGCACTAATCTAATCACTGCGTGCAGAGCACAGTGATTAAGAAGCACAGGCAGACCTGGGTTTGAATCTTGGTACTTCCTGGTGACTCTGTGCAAAACACTTAATATCCTTGAACTTCAGGGTTCTTATCTGTAAATGGGGGTGGGTGTGAGGGAGGGCAGTAGTAAGTCATCACATGCAATTATTGTAAAAATTAAATAATAGTATATTCAAACCATTCACTACAGAGCCTGACAACTACTGTGTTACTATAGGCCTGAGTAAATGTTAGCTGTTTGTTAGCAAGCTTGCATAAGAGGATTAGAGATGGTTCTTGCTTTTGGACTGTGGGAGCCAGGTAAACAAATCATTATTCTAGTGTCATGTGCTAAAATGAGGCTCAGCCCTTAATTCATTTCAGCTGTGTGTTTGTGTGTGAGGGGGAGGGGGAAGGTTTGTTTGTTTGTTTGTTTGATTCTTTTAAAGATCTTGCTCCTTCTTTCCCCCCTTGAAAACATAATGAAACCCAAACATAGTTCCCTCCTGTGCACACTTACAGAAAAGAGGCCCATTGAGCTGTACTGTGAGTCTAGGAGCCCACTCTGCCTTGATTGTCTTGGGAGAGGCCCTGGGGGATGGGGCTTTCCTCTGTGAGCTTCCCTGTCGAAGCCCTGGGGTCAGGGATGCAGCCAGGCACCCTCACTCTAAGTTTGCTGTGACCTGGGGTGAGAGGTGCTGGCTGAGGTCTCTTGTAGCTGGAACAGTTTAGAATTCCAAGCTGTCCCTCCCACTGGCCTGGGAAAGGAGTCAGGCCCCAGAGCTCGAAAGGTAGTAATTGCCCCAATTTGGGGGCTGGGCTGTTGTGGAGCCGCCTGCCTACCGTCTTCAATGAGGAATCCTGTCAGTGTTCAGGGATAATTGATGTGGATCTCAAGTCCCGGACTCACCCCCCCATCTCTTCCACCCCAAAGTTTGACCCCTGTTGTCTCTTTGTTTCTTCCTTTTAACTTGGTGCCAGTGATGTGATGTTTCTGGGGGTTGTGGAAAGTTGACTGTAACCAAGAGCAGCTGTGAGAAAGAGCCGATTCTCTCGCTCCCCCGGCAGTCGTTTGACTCCATTTTCTGTTCTGCGTTTTTGATTTAGCAAGAAGCAAACACCCTAGGTGCCCCTGGGCACCTCTTATGCCCTTCAGAGCGAACTTCATTCTTTCACTGCACGTAGGCATTTCCATCCTTGCTCACAGCTGAATGCACTGACTGTGCCAGTAAGCGTCCCTAACACCCTGCTCCCCTGCTCACTCAGATTAGAGTGAGGAAGGGAAGGGCGCTGCCTGAGACCCAGCTGAGAAAGCCTTGCTGGGACTTGCTGCAAGCCCTGACTTGGCCTAAAGGCGCTCCTCGCCTCACCTCTGTGCAGAGCGGAGGATCAGAGCTGCAAGCCCAGCCGGAAACAAAAGACTGGGAGCGAACCCATCTGGCCGCGACACAAAGGTGCTGCTGCATAATTTATCACTGGAAGTTTTCTGCGGCTGGGAAGCTCGTGGCTCCAGGCAGAGCCTTTTGGGGGGAGAGGGACCCTCCCCCTGTCTGGGTATAGGGTCAGACAGGTACAGAGTAGGGCATTGGGAGAGACACCTAGCTTTAAAGGGGCCAGGGCCTCCGGTGATCTCTCCAATCTCAGCAGCTCAACTTCCAGCCAGGCCTGCAGTGGGGGTGGAGGAAGTACTACAGTGTCCCCTACGTTGGCCCCAGCCTTGGGGGCTTGACTGCCACCACCTTTTGGGCATGGATGAGGACGAGAGACAGTTTCTCTGTCTGGAAACCAAGTACAGGTACCTGGTTATAATATCCATAAGTCTAGCAAGTAAGAAAGGGGAGCTCCCTTCTCTTTTTTCTACTCCCTGCCCCCTCACCCTGGGCCGGTTAAACAAGAAGTTTCAGCGCAGGTTCAGAGAGGCAGTAAGAGTGAATGGCTCTAAAGTGTATCTCCCCCAAATGAGAATTTTTCCTTTTCTGGGAATGATCTCCTCTGGTGACCAGTTTTGCACCACAAACTGGGACATGTGCTCTGAAAAATACAAATGTGCTTCTGCGGTAGTTAATATTTTTCAGCCTTTTGCTGTATCCCCGGCATTGCAATAAATGGATAGCGTGTATTATCACATTTACTCCTCACGGTCCACTTATGAGGTAGGCACTGTTGGGTGTCTGGCAGATGGGAAACTGAGGCCCAGAGCCATTTGCTGTGACACAGCTGCTGAGTAACTGAGTCAGGATTTGAATCCAGAGCCTAACTTGTTAACCCTTTAACCTATACTTAGAACAGAATATTTTATATCAAAGCTATCCCAGAAGATGTAGGTGGGGAATATTCATATTTTATCTTAAGTTGAGCTTGCCTCTTTGTTTTCAGACCTCCCTTCCCAGGGAATACTAAAGCATAAAGAATTACCTTTGGTAGAGGGGGCTTTTAAAGGCTCCCAGAAAGGGTGATGTGATTTGTTATTCCCTGAAGCGAGGTCTTACTTGTGTTTTGAGATATAGGCGGGCGGGAGCAATATTTTGAACAGCCCTCACAGAGCACAGCTCCATTCAAGCCCTATTGCACTTGTGAAATCTGTTGACTGAGCTCACGGGCGGGGTGAGTAGACTTTTGAGGACCTGTATGGAGATGTTGGGGCTAATAATAATGTAGAAGTCCCCCTTATTCTCAGAGGATACAGGGAATATGTTCGAAGACCCCCAGTGGATACCTGAAACCACAGATAGTACTGAACCCTATATATTCTATGGTTTTTCCTATATCTACATACTTATGATAAAGTTTAATTTATAATTTAGGCCTAGTGAGAGATTAACAACAATTACTAATAGAATAATGATAACAATACACTATACTAAAAGTTTTGTGAATGTGGTCTCTTTCTCAAAATATCTGATTATATTGTATGTACAGCATAGATATGCTGGACAAAAGGATGATTCACATCTGGACAGATGCAGCGGATGGCGTGAGATTTTATCACACTACTCAGAATGGCATGCAATTTAAAACTTATGAAGTGTTTATTTATGGAATTTTCCAGTTAATATTTTCAGGCCACTGTTGACTGCGGGTAAGTGAAACAGCAGATAAGGAGGGACTACTGCAATAACAACAAAAGTAGCTGCTTACCGGGTACTTCATATGTATTATCTCATTTAAACCTCCCAACAACCCTATGAAATAGGTACCATCATTATCCCCATTTTATAAAAGAGGAAACTAATCTGTTTTTTAATTGCTCTGTAACTTTTAGGTTCTGAATTTAGGTTGCTTTTTTCTATAGCTGCCTCCTAGGAATTGGTTGATGATAAATTAGGCAAGCATGAAGGACACCAGGTGCTGAGAGCCCTCCAGAAAAAGGCAATAAAGCAGAACTCTTGCCACCATCTTCCACCTCTTCCAATAGTCAGTCATACCACCAACTTAACTCATTGAGGTGACACACAGTAGGGTTTTTAGACATCTCCAGCCCTGACGTTATGGTGTGGCTAGATAAGACAGTTCTGAGTTATCTATCTATCTATCTATCATCTATCTATCTAAAAGGCTAATATGCTAAGTGTCCATCCACCCGGTCACTATGATGTGCACTGACCACCAGGGGGCAGATGTTCAATGCAGGAGCTGCCGAGCTGCAGTGACTTGGCAGAACTGCTGTTCTTGGGTGACGCACCCTGAAACCAGAGAAAGGAGCACGATTCCTCACGGAGCTGTGCGATTCCATCTTCAGCTGTGGGTTATGTTGTTGCTGGGGCACTGTCGGCCTTGAATCTGGTTTATTGCACACTTGCATTCCACACCCTGTACAACAGCAACTTTGTAGAGTGCCCTCTTGCACTCCAGGACCCCTCAGGGGATGTCAGAGAGCCGGTTTTGGCCTGATCCCCGCAGGCCAGGCCAAGGGACCATATCTGCCGGGACACTTGCTCACTTCACAGACACCAGGGAGGGACCACGGGAGGTTGGCTCCAGGGCGTGTCCGGCGGTCTTGCCCAGTCCTGCCCTGCTGGCCACCTTCTAATTAATTTCCTTTCAATGTGCACGAATCCATGCACCATGTCACTAGTATTCTAAAATAGTAATAGCAAGAGCTATCGTTTATTGAGAGCTTAGTATGTGCCAAACATTGTTGTGCTAAGTGCTTTTCATGAATTAACTAATTTAATTCTCATCACATTCATATGAGGTAGGGATTCTTGTTATCCCTATTTTCCTGATGAGATAGTAAGGTATAAAGAAATTTTAAAATGTGCCTAGGGCTAGATACCCAGGAATTAGCTTAGTTTTGTTCCCATGCACTTAACAGTATGCTCTTCTGCCCCATAACTTCAGTGGAGGTTGACCATTAAGAACTTCTTTTCTGTGTTTGAGTGGAAAGAGAGGATTGAACTTGCTTGGACCAGTAATCATGTGTCTGATGGTATCTGATGGCATGGCCTTTTGAGAGGGCCTATTAGGAAAGATTTCGCCAGGTAGATTTTCAAACCTACCAGGTAAGGATCTAGGGACAAAACTAAATAGAGTCACAGCATGGTGGTATCCCAGTCTGATAATACAGAGAGGCAAAGGAACTCTTGGAAGGGAGTGAATTGGATCGGACTAGGAAGCCATCTGAAAGAGAAGATTCCTATTTTCTTGACAAGTTGGATAGGAAATAACTACTTTGATTTCTGATATTCTAGGCCTCTCTTTTCCTTTGACTGCAACTCTCACAAGACTTTAGAGCAGTGGTTCTCAACCTTCCTAAGGCCGCGACCCTTTAATACAGTTCCTCATGTTGTGGTGGCCCCCAATCATAAAATTATTTTCGTTGCTACTTCATAACTGTAATTTTGCTACTGTTATGAATCGTAATGTAAATATCTGATATGCGGGATGTATTTTCATTGTTTGCGACCCACAGGTTGAGAACCGCTGCTCTAGAGTCTAGACTAGAGGAATGTATTATTGATACATTTATTCATTTTACACACTTCTATTGATCATCTACTATATACTAATCATTGAACTATGCACTGTGTATAAAAATACAAAACTCTAGGTCACACAATTCGAACTGCCAAGAGACTAATGTTCTAGTAAGTGAACAATGATCCCATCAGTATGCTAAATGCTACCGTAGGAGGAGGCACAAAGGGCCCGTGGCTCACAGAGTTGGGGCTTTTAATTTGGCTGGGGCACGTGGGTCCAGGTGGGACAGCATCAGGAAAGGGTTCATTTCCTGACCTCCTTCCTTTTTGGTGTTGTTTCCGATGTTTTCTACTCGTTTTAGCTTTCTTATTTCTTATGACAAGGACCAATTACATTTACCTTTTTTTTTTTTTTGGTGTTGCTTCTGATATTTTCTGTGCAAGCTCCATCCTTTCAAAAAGGGACTGTTGATAGGCACCAGCTTTCTCCAGATTCCACGTATCTCTTGGACAAGGTTAGATCCATTTCCATGTGGTTCTTTGCTGTCATTCCTTTCAGTTGTCAGTTTTGTCTTGCTACATGGTCATCCCTTTTAGTGATGGGTAGCTTATTGATTTAGCTGCCCCAGGAGCCAAAATCAGTGAATTGGTCCCTCAATTGGCCTGGATGTAGTTTTGGGTCATTTCATATAACTTACCCTCATCAAATAAGGTTATATCCTCACTATTGCCACTAGTGGACAGGAAAAGAGAGGAGAGCTTCATGTTATAAGAAAAACATCCGCCCTGGCTGGCATTTTCAGTGGTTAGAGCTTCAGCCCGAGAACCGAAGGCCCCAGGTTCAATTCCTTCCAGTCAAAGGGCACATACCTGGGTTGCAGGTTCCCCAACCCAATTGGGGGTGCATGGGGAAGGCAACTGATTAATGTGGCTCTCTCACATCAATGTTTCTCTCTCTTTCTCCTCTCTCTCCCTCCCCCCTCCATTCCACTCTCTCTAAAATCAATGGAAGAAGTGTCCTCCAGTGAGGACTAACAACAACAAAATAAGAAAAACATCCGTCACTTATATGAGTAATGATCCCTCCCCTTCCCACTGTCATCCCTTCTACACCGGGGGAGCCGTCTCATTCCAGCACTCGCAGGACACTCCTTAAGCGTCTCATCTCCGGTTCAACTTGAAAAAGCTGTTCTGTGGCTGTGTAGTCACTGTCCAAGTGACAGGTGTGGTCCCCCTTCAGCCGAGCATTCTGTGGGATGGTGGAGAGCAGCGCCTCTCCAACTTGACTGTGCATCCGTGTAAGTCGGGAAGCTTATTGAAAGTCCAGATTCTGAGATCATATGAAGAGACGAATGCTTGTCTAAGGGTCAGAATGGGGCTAGCATCCTGGCTGTCCTACTCGCCCCATAACGTTGGCCAAAGCAGGTGGCCTTCTCTGTTAAATGGGCACTACAGGAACTAACTCAGGGCTGTTATAATGATGACAGAAGAATGCAAGTGTGTATGCAAAAGTAAGCTTGTAAGCTGTAAAGAAAAACAACAAAATGTAATTGTTTGTTGTCAGAGCCCTGTTCCTTTCTGAACCAACACAACACTGAGGCACTGGTTCAAAGGACTGGAGCTCCAGACTGTCTCTGCTCCACTTCTTTACCTGAGGGCAAGGGAAATTGGTCTTTGGCCTTAGAAGTAACCAGGAGAGGTCACTGCTTGAGATCCATACATGCATGACCTATTTGCTAATCAAGAATGCATAAAGGAGAAGGACCCAGAAATCTCAGTGTTGTAAATCCCCTTTTTTAACCAAAGGGTTTTGAAAAATTCTTATAATAGCAATACCATTATTGGAAGGCGGTATAATGGAGACACTAAGAGCAGTGGCTCTGGAACTGACCTGCCTGGGTGTGAATGCTGGCTTCCCCCCTCAGTACCTGTGAGACCTACTGATGGACTCCACCTCTCTGAGGCTCAGTGTCCTCAACTGTAAAGATGATAATAACAGTAGTGCCACCTCCTTGAGTTGTTGAAAGCTTTCAATGACATAGCGCATGAAAAGCACTTAGGAAAGTGCTTAGGGTACCTGGTGAGTACTCGGGAAATGCTGGTTGTATTATTATGAGGCTTTTGAGGTGTGCCAGCCCTGTGCAAGGCAGTTTACATGAGTTATTGAATCTTTGTAAAACCTTTTACAGTGGAACTATTATCACTCTTATGGATGAGAAAACTGAGGCTCAGAGGCAATAATTAACTTGCTCACAGTGTGACAGTTAATGGTAGAACCGGAATTTGAACTCTAGTCTTTCTGACTCCAGAATCTGTGCTCTCTCACACTGTACACAGTCTGGTATACCAGAGGGACGTTTCCCTTCTTTCCTACAAAAGAGTACAGTGAGAAATTGGTAAGAGGGCTGAGATTTCAGTTAAGCTTTCAGGAAGGCCCTAGGAGCACATTGTATTCCTAAAACTGAATGTCTTGATGATAGGGATAGTGCACGCTCTGGGGAGAGATCTCCTTGTTGAACTGCGTTAGGTGGGAGGCCCCACACCCTGGACGCCAATGGGAGCCTGCAGTGTGGCTGGCCAGTATCTTTCCAGGCCAGAAGCATCGCTGAGTTTTCTGACTTAATGCTTCTTAAAATGAGTGCTGCGATTTGCCACCCGCAGCCATTTGTTTCCCTTTTCCACTCACCATTCTTTCGGCTAAAAAGGGTTAAACACTGTCCTTTATAATCACAGCCAGGACTTGAGTGAAAAGCCAGAATTCCACCTCCGGGGATCCCAGAGGGGTAGCAGTTGTCCAGAAGAGCTGACTTCTTGCAGTATAATATGTCTGTTTACTGTATGAATGCCCAAGCCAAGGATTTGCCTGGCCGGTGGCTGCCTGGCCTTCACGTGCTGCCGTTCAGATGTTGCTCTGACATGCAGAAGTCGCCACTCTTCAGCCGCCTGCAACTGACTGGATGCCCACCCGATGGAATGCTTTGTTCCTGACGTTTGCACGGGAAATCAGGACTTTTGCTATTTTTCAGACAAAGGTGGGGGTGGGGCCCTAAAAAGAAGCCGGAGGAGGGGGGAGCGCTGAAGGCTCCTCTTTTCTTTCAGTATTCCCCTGACTTGCCTGCAGCACCAGGATACTGCTGTTCTTGCTCTCCCTGTTCTTAAAAACCAGGCCTTTTGGGGAAATTTAGCCTCTGCATCCCCACACATGCATTTACTAAGCATCTTTGATGCTCCAAGGCATGAGGTCAGCTTCTTTCACATTTATCTTCTTGTCCAATCTGTGGTTTTTTGTTTTTACAAACGAGGAAACAGGCTTAGGAAGCTAAGTGATTTGGACAAGGTCGCACAGCTGGTCAGGGGAACCCAGGTCCGTCTGCTCCAGGTCCAGTGCTTTTCCACTCTCCCCTCCCCCCAATTTCTCCCTCCTCCTCTGTTCTTGTCACCCCCTCACCCTGAATTCCTTGTTGGTACAGCCCCACTTCCTGCTGTGTGTAGCTAGCAGCAATTCTTAACCTCTATTGACATTTTGGGCCAGATAATTTCTTTGTTGTAGAGCCTGTCCTGTACGTTGTAGGATATTTAGCAGCATCCCTGGCTTTTATCCACTAAATGCCAGAAATACCGCCAATCACGGCAACCAGAAATGTCATCATGCATTGCCAGATGCCCCTCCCTGGAAGGCTAGCCTGATCTTCCCTCTTCTCCACTCGCCGCCATGAAGGGGGTCAGCGTGTTGGAGAGCCCCGCAGCATGGAGTCCTCTGGAATCCTTAGCCTTTGCTATTTCATCCAGCCAAAGTCCCCTAACGTAGTGCCTATAGCCTTGATGAGCTGGCCACACTACAAAAGTTCCTCAGGCTCTGGGGCTCAGGATCTGAGTGAAAAAAGCCCCCATCCCTCCCTTCTCAGAGCTCTCAGAATGGGCCCAAGCCTGTGGGACTGGGCAGCTGGGTCTTCAGCTTCCCTGGGGAAGAGTCCTCTGTGGTGCACTTGCAGAGAGACCTGGAGAGACAGGGACGCTGGGCTTGGAGTAAGGTTTTCCGTGAGATGTGGAGGTGCTGCACGTCTCAAATGGATTCCTTTGTTTCCACAGGAAATCCTGCATCTTTCCCAGGGCAGCTGATTCTCAGCATGTGGAGGGGGAGGGCAAGGTCTCAGTTGAGGATCTGATGAGGGCTGTGGTTCCTTACTCCAGAAATGTACATTTTGCCTGTAATTTCAGGGCTTCACTGATGCCCATGCCATCCATGCATCTATCCGTCCATCCGTCCATCCATCCATCCATCCATCCATCCATATATTCATCTAGGTTAGAAACCCTGCCTTATGCTCACACTCACCCTTGGGGTTAAAATGGAGAGGAAGGGGCCAAGGGCTCTCCTTGCTTTTGGAGGATCTAGCAGTACACTCTTTTGTTCCAGATCCTAAGCTCTAAGCCAGGCTGAGTGATTGTAACGTGCAGTGAGGGTGTACATCAAGGAGATGAGCCAAGATAGAGAGGCTGGCTAGGTAAATAGGAAAGGAAGAGGGGTGGGAATTTAGAAGCTGACTCCTTTCCTGCTCCAGTCCGGCTTGAGGGGAGGAAGGGGAGAAGAAAGCAAGGGGGAGAGATGAGCAATGAGGGGGGGCCCCCTTCTTTCCCAGCTGCAGCAGCCCAGCGGGTAGATGAATGCTGGGAGGGGGAGAGTGACCCTGGCAGAACCCTTTGTTCCAGCTGAGGCTGGAGCAGGGGGCACTGAGCCATTCACACGCCATCCGAGGGCATCCTGCTGGGCATTCTGGGGAGGGGGCACAGCAGCCGGTCATGGGACTTGGCCAGGCAGATAGCTCAAGGCTCAATGGGGAAGCCCAGCTGCGTGCTGCTGAGGCTGGGGGAGGGGCTGCCCCTGCCATCCTGCCTCCAGGCTGTGTCCTATCCCATAGACAGGAAAGCTCGGAGTGGCTCCACTTGCTGTGTCCTGAGGTGGCCTGATCCCTCTCTCCTTGGGCCCCACTCCTCCTTTTCAAAAGTGGTTTCCCGTCTCAAAAGTGGGCTCTGACTGGGGGACTCACAGTAGTTTCCCTGTGAATTCCTTATCCCACAAAGGGTCCAGCATTTTAATTCCACTCGTATTTCTTGCACTCCCTGGCCCACACCAAGGGCCTGGTGCTGCTCAGAGGCAAAAGCATCTATATCTCAACCTCGTTTGGAAGGGAAGGACCTGGAGGTCGCATCTGCATCACCCCTTCTGTCCCCTGCTCCTCTATCCCCAAAGCGCCAACTCTCCTGGTGACACCATTTGTCTCTGAGTCTTTGTGGGTGCCACGTGAGGAAGCCTGTCGTGCAAGGGGGTACCTGGACTATTTGTCAGACCAGAGTCAGAGGGTATCTTCTTGACCATTTGTGCCTGGAGGAAAGGAAGTCATGCTTCCGTGGTCTGCGTCTCCCTTCAGTGTCACCATGTCCACCTGGGAGACTGTGGTCCCAGACTTGGCTCCTCTACCTTCTTCCCTGGAATGGGCTTTGGTTGGGTGAGAACTGAGCCTTCACTGCTTCCTTTTCTCCCTGCCTAGGCCTAGCCAGCAACCCCGAGTGTGCCTGTGGTCGGAGCCACTTCACCTGTGCAGTGAGCGCCCTCGGCGAGTGTACCTGCATCCCCGCCCAGTGGCAGTGTGATGGAGACAACGACTGCGGGGACCACAGCGATGAGGATGGATGCAGTAAGAATCTTCCCACTGGACGGTGGGAAGTGGTAGAAGAGGGACCCGGGGAGGGGAGCTAGGACAAGTCTGATGGCGTTCTCTGCGCATCAGCTGCGTCAGGCTCAGATCTTTGGATTCTTGTGAGGCTGATAGATATGACAGATGGGTGGTTTCCCAACAATATATATGGCTCTAGGCCTTGTTTTCCCTAGTTTCCATAGATACACATCCAGTAAAACAAACTTTGAGCCAGGCCCGCGTGACTCCGTGGTTGAGCATCCGCCTATGAACCAGGAGGCTACGGTTCGATTCCCAGTCAGGGCACATGCCCAGGTTGCAGGCTCAATCCCATGTGCGGCATGCAGGAGGCAGCTTATCAATGATTCTCTCTCATCATTGATGTTTCTATCTCTCTCTCCCACTCCCTTCCTCTCTGAAATCAATAAAAGTATATTTTAAAAACAAACAAACAAACTTTGAAGTCAGTATAGAGGAAAACACCCTTGGAACTACAGGTAGTCTCTTTAAATAGATCTCTCTGTATGTGAATAGGTGTATGTGTACTGCATGTTTGTGCATTTTTAATGTGCATGCGATATACTAATGTAGATTATTCATTTCTCATTTAATGTCCTGTATAATCACATCTTTTTCAATAATGTAAACTTTGTAAGAACTATATTCTCTTTAAGTCTCTCTTTTCCTCTAGTGTAATAACATGTGCACAACAGGCTAGAGGGCCCTGTCTTGGTGTATAGAAATAGCACTGCTGAGTCAGTTGTCTGGGTTCAGGGGTGCAACCTGCGGCACGTATGTCTGAAGGTGGCTAATTAGCCTAATAAGAATGAAACTACAATCTGGACCTTATTACCACTAACCATTTCAGCTAATTGTGATGATGGTAAATGGCTCACTTTCATGTAGCACTTTCACACGAGCCCTCTGTGAGCGGAGTATAATTATCCCCATTGTGCAGTTGAAGAACCTACCGCTCAGAGGGAGGACTCGACTTGCTCAGTGTGATAAGTAATGAGTTCTAGAACTGGAAATTGAGCTCAGATGTGTCAATCATCATTTAACAAGAGAAAAGAAAAAAAAATACACTTCTTTCTCTTGCGCGTGTTCTTCTTACTGCTTTCTTAGTGGTTTTGAGTTCCTTGGGCTATTCTGCCTCGTGAGCCCCTCACCACCCTGCCCTGCTAATACTCTCACTTCTTTGCTACAGTTTCTGCTCAGCTTCTCCATCGGCTGGCTCGGGGCAGGCACAGGCATCTGGAGAAGGACTGTAACTCAGACAGCCCTGTTGAGTCTGCCTGAATAAGGATACCACACTGATTCCTTCTTCCATTCTTTTTCCCCGGGACTCAGTGCTGCCCACCTGCTCCCCTCTTGACTTTCACTGTGACAATGGCAAATGCATCCGCCGCTCCTGGGTGTGCGATGGGGACAACGACTGCGAGGATGACTCAGACGAACAGGACTGTCGTGAGTGCTGGCCGGGTGGGCTCCGTCAGGCTCTGTTGGGCGGGGATTTTCAATCAGAAAGTGATGTCCCCAGGCCTATACAGCCCAGGTCTTCAGCTCTTGGTCCTGTTCCGTCGCCTCCTCTAGTGGTCAGAGAAGGTCCTCTCCCCACCCCCCAACGAGACAGCCACCTGCTCTTGATCCCCGGGGCAGCCTTGGAGCTGCCTGACTGCTCTGCTCGCATGGCTATCTGTTGGGGTCCCAGGCCCTGACCCCACTGCCTGCAGCAGCCTGACTGCTCTGCCCACAGCCCCCCGGGAGTGTGAAGAGGACGAGTTCCCCTGCCAGAACGGCTACTGCATCCGGAGCCTGTGGCACTGTGATGGTGACAATGACTGCGGGGACAACAGCGATGAACAGTGTGGTGAGTGGTGACCTGTGAGGCAGACAAGTGGTGGTGGATGGCCTGGCCATGGGAGGAGAGCACAGCAGTGACTCAAGTACTGCCCCAACCTTGAACTGCCCAGTGTGTCTGGAGTAGCAGGAGGAAGGCAAGGGGGAGGCCGCGAGGGGGCAGGGGGAGTGGCGGAGCATTCCAGACCCCCAGCAACCACAGAGCAGGAGCCTGAGGCCCGGTCTCTTTAGGGCCTCAGCTTTCCCCAGAGAGTCTGCACCGAATCTGTGGTGTCTTGCTGGCTAAGTCAGACCTCCCCAGGATCAGTGAGGGTGAGAGTCGGGGAGGAGGTTAAGAGGGTTGCTTGTAGGGCTCCCTCAGGATTGCTGTCCCATTGCATCCCCCAGACATGCGCAAGTGCTCTGACAAGGAATTCCGCTGCAGCGATGGAAGCTGTATTGCTGAGCACTGGTACTGTGACGGTGACACCGACTGCAAAGATGGCTCTGACGAGGAGAGCTGTCGTGAGTGGCCCCAGACCTCAAGCTGTTGGGCTGGGATGGCAGAGGGCTCTGTCACATGGGCTGAGGGCCAGGCTGAGGGGTGCATGGATAGTGGGCAAGGAGAGTGGGTTCTTAAGAAGCAGCTCCTCCTAGACTGAGCTTGGATGGAAGCAGGTTCCCCAGAAGGGAAGGGAGGCCTCCTTTTGGTCCACCTGAATATGGGAGCCTATAAGGGCCATCTTCAATGAAGCCTGGTTACATCTCACTTGAGGAAGACACTCTGCCTGCACATCCTGCCCCCTCCTCATCCCAGACCTGAGTGTATGCCCCTCCCTACCCTACCCCTGCCTTCCTTCCAGCCTCAGCAGTGCCAGCACCCCCCTGCAACCTGGAAGAGTTCCAGTGTGCCTACGGCCGCTGCATCCTCGACATTTACCACTGTGATGGCGATGATGACTGCGGAGACTGGTCTGACGAGTCTGACTGCTGTGAGTGCTCTAGTCAGCTGGGCGGAGGAAGGGAGGAGGCCAGGCCGGGTTGGCAAGGCACAGGTGCCAGCTGGGGCAGGAGCACAAGGGGGGCAGAGACGGGGCCAGCCAGAATGCTAGGGCTGTGGCTTTCTGGTCTGCTACGGGACACGGTGCACAGACTGGTTTGATGTGTTTCCCCAGCCTCCCACCAGCCCTGCCGTTCTGGGGAGTTCATGTGTGACAGTGGCCTGTGCATCAATGCAGGCTGGCGCTGCGATGGCGATGCAGACTGTGATGACCAATCTGACGAGCGCAATTGCAGTGAGTGGGGGACAGCGCTGAAGGTCTGAGCTAGAAGCAGGGAGAGGGGTTGTGGAGCCAAAGAATCCACCACCAACAAAGCCTGAAGACGGATTAGACATAACCACCAAGTACAGTTGTGTAGGTTGTGCACTGCACAGAGGCGCCATGTCCAAACGGATGCCAGTCATAGACATATGTTCTGTACTTATATAGATTTATATATGCATCATGGCCGTTTTCCAGCAGATGGCAGTAAAGTGTCTTGAGACAATAGCACCATTTTCTAATTCATACCAAGATGCCCCATAGGCCAGCTAGGACACTGGTGTCAAGAAGAGTGGCATGGCCCTAGCTGGTTGGGTTCAGTGGATAGAGCGTTGGCCTATGGACTGAAGGGTCCCGGGTTTACTTTCAGTCAAGGGCACATGCTGGGGTGGTGCGCTCAATCCCCAGTAGGGGCATGCAGGAGGCAGCTGATCAATGATTCTCTCTCATCATTGATGTTTCTCTCCCTCTCCCTTCCTCTCTGAAATCAATAAAATATATATATATATTTTTTAAAGGAATAGTGGCATAAAGAACAATTTTGGGTGGCAGGGTGGTGTGTCGGGCTGAAATAGGGCCAGCCTTTCACTGGGCCTTTGCTTTGCCAGCCACCTCCATGTGTACAGCCGAACAGTTCCGCTGTCGGTCAGGCCGCTGCGTCCGCCTGTCCTGGCGCTGTGATGGGGAGGATGACTGTGCAGACAACAGTGATGAAGAGAACTGTGAGAACACAGGTAGAGTCCCCCAGGGGCCCCCCCAGACCCCTTAGCCTATAATTGGGGTGAAGGACAGGCAGAAAGAGGGTGTTATAGCCGCTATTCCAATTGGGCCAAGGTGCTGCTTTAGTCAATCTTGCTCACGGCCGGGATTTTTCCTGCCTTCCTCAGTTACCAGTGTCAAATCCAGGTGCATTTGTTGACCTGCGGCCTTATGGCCTGTAACACAATATCAGGGCTATGATTTTCACTCGCCTCTCAGCCAGAGCCTGATGCGCTGGCCTAGTGAGCAAGGACTGCTTTCTGTGGCTGAGAGTCCCACCCCCACTCCCCTAGCCACGCCAGGTGCCGGGCACACAGATACACCCTCATTCTGTCCCACATCCTCACCACCCCCCGTGGTGTCCTGAGGAGAAAACGAATGCAGACATTTAGCCAGCCCTGTCTGAGCTGTTTCCTGCCTGGGACCCCGGCCCTCCCACCTTGAGTCTCATCTGTCTCCAGCTCGCCTTAGAAAATGACAGGCTCCCATCCTTTTGTTGACCCAAGCCCTGCCCTGCTGTGACCTGACCCTCCCTCGGGCCTTCCCTCCCTTCTTCTCTAGGAAGCC
Source organism: Myotis davidii (assembly GCF_000327345.1). Classification (NCBI taxonomy): domain Eukaryota; kingdom Metazoa; phylum Chordata; class Mammalia; order Chiroptera; family Vespertilionidae; genus Myotis; species Myotis davidii. The sequence continues at coordinate 4,403,259 of NW_006296627.1, read as the reverse complement.
CCCAGTGTGCCTCGGACCAGTTCCTGTGTTGGAACGGGCGCTGCATTGGCCAGAGGAAGCTGTGTAACGGGGTCAATGACTGTGGTGACAACAGCGACGAAAGCCCACAGCAGAATTGCAGTGAGTGTCCCCAGTGGGCGGGCCTGGCCCATGGTTTGTGGCTGAACCCCACCCATGCAGTTCAAAGAGAATCCTCCCCCAGGACTCCAGCAGCCTCGGGAGCTGTTCTTCGTGGTCCAGGTGGAATGCCAAGTTGGCTCTCTGGGGGAGGATTCTGGGCTCAACTCCCATCTCTGGCTTGGCTGGCACAGGGCCCCGGACGGGTGAGGAGAACTGCAATGTGAACAACGGTGGCTGCTCCCAGAAGTGCCAGATGGTGCGGGGGGCAGTGCAGTGTACCTGCCACACCGGCTACCGGCTCACAGAGGACGGGCACATGTGCCAGGGTGAGCTGGGACTGGTTTGGAACAGGGCCAGGATGCTGGGCAGGGGTGGCAGACAGGCAGCTGTGTTTCCATGGGTCAGACATTTGACGGACATGACCTCATTTCATCATAACAATAACCGTAAGAGGTAGGGATTGTCCCTTCCACTTCACACATGGGGAAACGGAAGCTCAGAGAGGTTAGGTAACTTACTGAAGGCCACAGAGCTGGTGTGAGTAGTTGGGATTCCAGCCCAGGTCTGCATGACTTTGAAGCCTTTAACCACTTGTTATCTAGCCTTCCCACCAGGTCTAGAAAATAGATGGCCATGTGGGCAGGGAAGCAACTAGTCAGCCAGGGCGTGGGGGCGTGAGGATGGCAGAAAAAAGAGCTCCTGGCCTTCCCGCTCCCCACAGATGTGAACGAATGTGCCGAGGAAGGGTATTGCAGCCAGGTCTGCACCAACAGCGAAGGGGCTTTCCAGTGCTGGTGCGAGGCCGGCTACGAACTCCGGCCTGACCGGCGCAGCTGCAAGGCTCTGGGTAAGGGCTGTTGGCATTTGGCTGGGTGGGTAGAAGTCTGAGTGTGGAGACAGCCAGGTGCTCCAGTGCTCAGTAATTTGCTGAGAGCTAGAAATATTTTCAACTCAGGAAAATGGAGCTGTGAGGTGCATGTTGGGCCCTCCAAAAGCCTTGCTGGGGTGGGATCTGGTGGGCTGGGCTGGGGGAGTATACTTTAGAAGCTCCCCCATTTTTAGCACTGATGCCGGCAGCTTGGGACATGCCCTAATGGACCAGGGGTGCCATCTGTCAGCCCAGAAGCTGGGGTGCATGCTGAGAGTGCAGCTCTGGAGCCCAGTGGGGGCCCCATTTCTATGCCATGTCCCAGGGCCGGAGCCTGTGCTACTGTTCGCCAATCGCATCGACATCCGGCAGGTGCTGCCGCACCGCTCCGAGTACACACTGCTGCTCAACAACCTGGAGAATGCCATCGCCCTTGACTTCCACCACCGGCATGAGCTTGTCTTCTGGTCAGATGTCACCCTGGACCGGATCCTGCGGGCCAACCTCAATGGTAGCAACGTGGAGGAGGTTGTGTCTACGGGGCTCGAGAGCCCAGGTAGGGAACCAGGCTCTGTGGGGTGGGCCACACCATGTGGGAAGTAACCATGGAAGGATCAGGCTAGAGATTTGCAAACCTTGGGCAGCAGAACATCTTTTCTTCCAGTGAAATTTTGTATGGAACTAATATTGATAACATTTGTTAGTATACTTTAATGTTATAGGTTCAGATTTATGTCATTGCTTGTTATTGAGCTTAATGAGTTAGAATAATGAGACCAGTGTGATGAATGCAATCATTTGAAATTAGAGCCTTATGGATGACAGTTAAATTTCTATATCAGTTTGGCATCCAGCTTAATTCTGAAATTCATTTTGATTGCTTGGTATTAAGAGTATTCTGATTGCCTGGCTGGCATGGCTCAGTGGTTGAGCGGCAACCTATGAACCAGGAGGTCACAGTTCGATTCCAAGTCAAGGCAAATGCCCAGGTTGCTGGTTTAATTCCCAGTGGGGGGTGTGCAGGAAGTAACGGATCAATGATTCTCTCTCATTATTGATACTTCTATTTCTCCCTCTCCCTTCCTCTCTGAAGTCATATATATATATGTGTGTGTGTGTGTGTGTATATATATATATATGTATTCTGATTGAACCAGATAAATAGATCCAAATGTCTACAGATGAAAAAAATCACAGCTCACTTGGCAGTTTCGGGCCACTGTACTAGCAGGTGAAGTGGGTTGGAATTCAGTATCGAGCACAGTTGACTCAAATGATGGAACTTCTGAACTGCCTAAGCTACGATTTGCAAATCGCTGAGCCAGTGCAGTGCAGGCCCCTTGGGTGGTTCAGGAAGCCAGTGCAGTGTAGGACCCTCAGGTGTTGAGGAAGCCAGAGTTCAGGAAGTGGAACAGGGTTGGCTGAGAGGAGGAAATGCAGGACCTGTAGCAGTTGCTTGACTTCCTGTGCCTCACTCTCTTCACCTTCAGGGGTGACAGTAGCCAGCTCACAGCCTTGCTGTGCTGACTAAATGTATGTAAATGTATGTAAAATGATTAATACGCTGCCGGGCCCAAGAAACTGCTTCGTGCCAGAGTTTGCTCTTGTTACTCTGGCACAGATAACCCGGGCCAGATCCCTAACAATGTCCTGCTGCCTCTTCCTCCCAGGAGGCCTGGCTGTGGATTGGGTCCACGACAAACTCTACTGGACCGACTCAGGGACATCAAGGATAGAGGTGGCCAACCTGGACGGGGCCCACCGGAAGGTGCTGCTTTGGCAGAACCTTGAGAAGCCTCGGGCCATTGCCTTGCACCCCATGGAGGGGTGAGTGAGTTGTGTCTCAAGTTCCTAAATCCCTCTTGCAACCTCTAGGGACAGTTCCCAGGCCATGTGGGCCAGACTTTATTGGGTGTTAAGAGCATGGACTCTGCACCCAGGCACACGTGGGTTTGAGTCCTGGCTCTGCAATAGCTGGTTGTATGGCCTTAGGGTAGTTAGTTTATCTCTCTCGGCCTCCATTTACTCATGTCTACATTGGTGATAAGAAGCATACCTACCTCTTAGCTGGGTGGAGATTACATGAGATGATGAATTGTAAATGGCATAACACATTAATTAAGTTGTAGGTGTTTACTTTTTTATGATTAGCTCATAAGGTTCAGCTAATTAATAATAACTTTATTATTAGAAGAAAAGTCTTCTGAAATGGAAGTTATTAGCCTCTGGCTTTTGAAAATTCAATGCAGTCAATTGAGGGGAGTGTCTCCTAAGATCCTACAGTTGTAGGTCACCAATTTTAGAAAGTGTGTGTGTGTCTGTGTGTATAAAATACAAAAGACAGTTGTGGAGAGTTTGATAGAGAAGCCCCTGTTCTAATATTACCTTAGATGGTCAATTCCATGAGGGTTAGAATTTTTTGTCTGTTGTTCACTGCTGCACTCCCAGTGCCTAAGATAGTGCCCTCTCCATAGCAGACATTGCAAACAAAAATTTGCTTAATGACTAAAGGCCCTATCTAGAGACATTTAAATTAAAACAGTTAAAAAACACTCTCCTGACCAAACAAAATGTATCTCCTGCCAGTTGGGGCCCCTGGTGTTTACTGGATAAAAAGCCCCTTGCCTATTACTCTCCCAGTTACCTACCAAGCCTCTACTGCCTGTTTCTCAGTGTCCCTTTCTCTCATCCCAGCACCATTTACTGGACAGATTGGGGTAACACCCCCCGCATCGAAGCCTCTAGCATGGATGGGTCTGGACGCCGCATCATCGCCGATACCCATCTCTTCTGGCCCAATGGCCTCACCATTGACTATGCCGGGCATCGTATGTACTGGGTGGATGCTAAGCACCATGTCATCGAGAGGGCCAATCTGGATGGGAGTCACCGCAAGGCTGTCATTAGCCAAGGTGAGGTCCTTCCTCCCTCTCCTTCGTCCCTCATCCTCCTTTCCCCATCCTGGCTGCCTGGCGCCTTGGCAGAGGGGGAGATTGGTGCAGGGGCCACGCAGGCCATGTCTGGACTGAGGTTCTCTTGGACTTTCCCCAGGCCTCCCGCACCCCTTTGCCATCACAGTGTTCGAAGACAGCCTGTACTGGACGGACTGGCACACCAAGAGCATCAATAGTGCTAACAAATTTACTGGCAAGAACCAGGAGATCATTCGCAACAAACTCCACTTCCCCATGGACATCCACACCTTGCACCCCCAGCGCCAGCCTGCAGGTAAAAAAACTGCCCACCTGGTGAGCCTGAGAACCTTCCCTGCACCTGTCACAGTTGCCATTGTTTCTGGCCAGGAAATTTGAGGTTGGCACTGACGTGGGCTAATTCCTCCCTCTGCTGGACATTTAGGGTGGTACAACACCAAGATTCATGAAAGACTCATTCAGTTTCCCTGTCCCTATCTAATTCATGCAAGCATTTATAGAGCGTCTCCTGTGTGTCAGGGGTCCACAGCTCACAGCTGAGGCCAATACAAAAAATAGTAAGATATAGTTCCTCCCTCCAGGGAGCACACACCATAGCCAAACCCCTAGCCTTGGGCCCACCTTTAGTCTTACCTGACCCTCTTATTCTGGGCTCTTTGAGCAGGGAAAAACCGCTGTGGGGACAACAATGGAGGCTGCACCCACCTGTGTCTACCCAGTGGCCAGAACTACACCTGTGCCTGCCCCACTGGCTTCCGCAAGATCAGCAGCCATGCCTGTGCCCAGAGTAAGTGGGTCTGGGGCACCTGCCTCAATGGATGTGGCGTGTGAGGGGGGTGGAAGGAACAGGGATATGAGTTTAAAGGATTGCCTGTTATGGGGAGGAGCCAGGCTCCTCATGTAGCCCCTGGAGAGGAAGAACATAAGAGGCCAAGGGCTTCTGGGCCAAAGCTGAGGTCTGAGGGCCCAGTAGTAGTTGCTAAAGTTTCAGTGACACCACCCAGTCAAGTATGAATACCTGCAACCAGGCTTCTGTATCATTTCACCAGGTAGGATACTTTTTCTATAGGCAGCAAGAGGGTCCGAGGCCCTTCTAGAAAGCAGGGGAATGGTTTCCTATCTCTTTACCTTTAGCCTTACCCTGTTAAAGAGTTTTTTTCAGCCCCTAAACCAGAGAGCCAAGATTAGGACTCTGATGATGCCCCGTATACACAGGCCCTGGACAAATATGTGCCTAACAGAGAAAGACAATGGGACTCCCTGGTCACTCCCTGAACTGCTACTTTGTCTTCCTTTAAGCTCTTGCAGGGCCCTTGCCTTGAGAGGGTGGACCTGTCTAGCTCAGAGCCACAGGTGACTTTTCCTAAGAATAGTCCAGAGAGGAGTGATGCAGGCATGTGGCACCACCAGCAAGGGGTCTGGGGGAATTCCACACACCCCAGCAGCTTCCCTTACTTACCGCCATGTACCCACTGGCCCTCTTATCTCTGGCTAAAATCAAATTGCTCGTGGGATCTGGATCCTTTCAGGGATGAGGGAAACTATTCAGAAGAATAGGGGCAATACTTACTCAGCACACACTGATGGAGAGCCTAGTTTCCCTGCATTCTGTTGT
>NW_006296627.1:4365112-4397709 GCF_000327345.1 Myotis davidii | reverse complement strand
CTGCCTTAGTGAAGTGCAAGAGGTTCCCCTAGGACTTTCTCTTAGGGATTTCTCAGATCTTAAAGGAAGACAGTAAAGTTAGGCAGGGAGTGCCTTTCTGGAAGTGCAATGTATTCTGGGAAACATTCGGACAGTACAGAATAGAAGCAGGGGGTGTAGAAGACCAAGATGGAGAGAAGCCGTGTAAGGGAGTGGCCAGGGCTGCTGCTCTGGAGTCAGACCTGAATTAAGTTCCAGCTCTGGTGCTTTGTAGCCAGGGGATCCTGCACAGGTTACTTTACCTCTCCCAGCCTCAGTGTTACTCTCTAGAAAATGAGAATAAGAATAGCACAGACCACAAAGAGATGCTACGAGGGTAGAGGAGACAAGGCAAGAAAAGCACCTAGCTCAATGCCTGGCGTGGAGTAAGTGAACGGCCACTATTGACTCAAGTGAAGAGAAGAGCAAGAGGAAGGGATCTAGATGACGGAGTGCATCAGCCAAAACCTGAGCAGACATAGAAATCATAGGGGTAGGGGTGAGAGTCAGCGGCCGTGTAGCCAATGCAGTGAAGGAGATGGAGCAAAGAGGTGAGAGAAGTTGAGATGAGGCTGTCAGACACTTAAACAGGATGCACTGCTACGCCCTGGGGAGAGTCTATTTCCATTTGATCCTAAAGTCTGATTCTGCCAGCATGGGCTGCCCAGTGCTCAAAGGGGGCCTGAGGTGCGAAGTGTAGGGGACAAAGGGCACCAGGTCCCAGGAGGTGTGACTGAACCAGATGTCACACAGGTGAGCGTCTATGTCTGTCACTGTTATTGGATTTAGAGCATTAAAAGAAGACCCCTTTCGGCCTTTGATCAGGTCTTGACAAGTTCCTGCTTTTTGCCCGAAGGATGGACATCCGTCGGATCAGCTTCGACACAGAGGACCTGTCCGACGATGTCATCCCACTGGCTGACGTGCGCAGTGCTGTGGCCCTTGACTGGGACTCCCGGGATGACCACGTGTACTGGACAGATGTCAGCACTGACACCATCAGCAGGGCCAAGTGGGATGGAACAGGACAGGAGGTAGGGCCCAGTGTGGGCCCAGGCCCTCGGGCAGGGCAGAGATTAAGGGGTAGAATTCTCCCTCTCCTGGGTAAGGGCTTCCCATACTTTCCCCAGTCTGAGAATTGGTGACGTTTAGGCCCCAGAGCTGGGATGCAAGTCAGGTTGGTGATATAGCTTTGCTTCCTGCCCAGGTGGTAGTGGATACCAGTTTGGAGAGTCCAGCAGGCCTGGCCATTGATTGGGTTACCAATAAGCTGTACTGGACAGATGCAGGTATGTACTGGGTAGCCATGGCCTGGCTCTCTGGGACTCCTCTTACTTAAAAGCCTGCCCTCAGGTAGAAGGAGCCCAGTGCCCCTCCTGGACCACTTCTGTCTTGACCTGAAGTCCTTGGAAGGTCAGGAGTGGTTGGGCTGCTGCAGAGCTAAAGCTAGAAGCTCACATTGAGGGTTTGGCATTTGCCAATCAAATGGCAGCTACTTCTGCTAGGTAGCTGATGCCTGAGAATGTTTTGAAGCATTTCAGATAAGGCAACTGTGCCCTTTGATTTCTCCCATCACTATCTTGGTAAAACGGGGATTTCCTATTATCCAGGTGAGTTTGGGAAGCCAGGGGAATGCCTTAACCAGAGCCACTCAACGTGTGGCCCTTGGCCTCGCAGCATCAGCATTACCTGGGAACTTGCTAGAAATGCAAATTCTCGGGCCCTACTCCAGACCTGCTGAGTCAGAATCTTTGGGGGTTGGTTCAGGCACTTGTATTTCAACAAGTTTCCCTGATTCTTATGCACACTAGAGTTTGAGGAGCATTGCCTTAAATTATAAGACAGAGTGGGTTGCTTGTGTTGAGGAAGCATTACTCTTCAAAGAAATGGAACCGGTCATTTCCTTGAACTTCTTCTCGAAATTCAATTCACTGACTATCCATTGTACATCTACCACAAAGTATTTCTTGAGCGTCTACTACATGCCAGGCTCCATGCTTGGGCATGGAAGGTAAGAGGGTGAACGACCAAGACTAGAGTTAATATCTTTGCCCCCTACTTCTTGGTAGGGACAGACCGGATTGAAGTGGCCAACACTGATGGCAGCATGAGGACAGTACTCATCTGGGAGAACCTTGATCGTCCCCGAGACATTGTGGTGGAACCTATGGGCGGGTGAGCACCTGCTCCTTTGGAGTGAGCCCCACCCACTTTCTAGACCTGAGTTCTAGAGGGGAATCTGGAGGTAGCAAGAGTGGCCAGTTCTATGGGAACATCAGGAAGCAAGGGCAGCTGAAGAAACCACAGAGCTTAGTGACAACTCTGTCTCCTCAGTGGACAAGGAAACCTTTAAATCATTCCATCTTTTTTTTTTTTGTCTGCTTATAAAAATAACTCATTGTTAAAAAAAAAAAAGATAAATAAATCCATGGACAGTAAAGATTCCCTATAACCTCACTCTCCAGCAGTAACCATTGTGAACAGCTGAGGGCATTTTTCCCAGGCTTCCTTCTATGTGTATATATATATTTGGTGGTGGTTTTATAGCAATGTCCTACTGCTTTGTAACTTGGTGTTTTCACATGGCTATATATCTTGGATATCTTTCCATTTGCTTATGTATATTATATAGATCTTTCCATGTGATGATATAGATCTATATATTGTTCTTCTTAATGGTTGTATAGAATTCTGTTAAACTTATGTACTATAATTATTTAACTCATCCAGTTGAGGAAACATTTCTTATCCCCCATCCTCATTTCCCCTCTTTCTTTATTCCAAACTAGGCCTCATTTGCTGAGCACTCCTTGAGCCATGGGCTCTGCCTTTACTAAGACTCTGTGATAGTGAAAGGAGATATAAAATCTTCAGACAGCTCTGAGCCCGGGGCAGGGCTGGAGACTGAGACAGGAGGCTGAGAAGCTATTGCAGACAGGAACCCTAAAACCGTAGGTGCTCTGAACCCCCACTGGGTGTTAACTGGAAGGCTTGTGAGACCTCCCTTGTCTGTGCCCAGGTACATGTATTGGACTGACTGGGGTGCAAGCCCCAAGATTGAACGAGCTGGCATGGATGCCTCAGGCCGCCAGGTCATCATCTCTTCCAACCTGACCTGGCCTAATGGACTAGCCATCGACTATGGATCCCAGCGGCTATACTGGGCTGACGCCGGCATGAAGACGATTGAATTTGCTGGACTGGATGGCAGCAAGAGGAAGGTAAGGGTGGCACTAAGGCATCCTCCCACAGCCCTGACGCCTTTAGGGCATCACTCCTGGCTGGCAGCTGACGGGAGCTAGGGGGACCTCAAGGGGACCCAGTATGGGATGTATGATATTTCTCTGAGGCTGTGGCTGCCCTTCAGAGCCCAGGGGGCCCTTCTGTGCTTGCTGATAAAAGGAATCTGGGTATTTGTGTAGATCGTGGGCTGGGGATATAAGTGATTTCCTAAGAAACATAACAACAAACACTAATTAAATACCAATTGCACCATGATCTCTTCCTATTTGATTTTGTTAGTATTTATTTTGGTATGTCAAACTTACAGAAAGGCTGCAAGAACAGTCGAAAGGACCAATAACTAACATTTTGCCACATTGTTGTATTATTCTCAGTCTCTATTTCTATCTATAACACACACACACACACATTATTACTTTTCTGAGCAATCAGAAATTAAACTGGAGACATCCTGTCCTTGACCCCAAAATATTTCAGTGCACATTTCTTAGGAACAGAGACATTGCCTTACATAATTAGAGTACAAAGGTCAAAATCAGGAAATTTAACATTCATACAACGGTACCATCTACTCACAGTCAATATTGAATTTCACTGCCAATTGCCCCAATGATGTCCTTTATAGCTTTTCTTTTTCCTTTTTCCCTTTTAGTCCAGGATACAATCCTGGATCACAATTGTGTTTAATATCACATCTCTTCAGTCTCTAATTTAGAATACTTCCTCAACCTTTTTATGTCTTTCTTTTTTTAATATATTTTTATTGACTTCAGAGAGGAAGGGAGAGAGAGAGACATCTGTGATGAGAGAGAATCATTGATCGCTGCCTCTTGCACGCCCCACACTGGGGATCTATCCCGCAACCCGGCATGTGCCCTGACCCGGAATTGTACCGTGACCTCCCGGTTCATAGGTCGACGCTCACCTACTGAGCCACGCGGGCAGAGCTTTGTGTCTTTCTTGACCTTAGTATTTTTAAAGAGGAAATGCCAGTTATTTTGGTTAGAATATTCCTCAATTTGTCTGCTATTTCCCTGTGATTGAGATCAGATTATGTGTTGGGGACAGTCATACGGCATTAAGTGAAGTCAAGTCCTGAGTTCTCAGTGTGTCTCGTCAGTAAGGCACAGATCTTGACTCATCACATTATTGTGATCTGAACTTGAATTGAATCATTAAGAGGATGTCCATTGTAAAGTTGCTTTTCCTTTTGTAATTAATAAACAATCTGTGCAGATACTTTGAGATTATATAAATAATACATGATCTTGTACAATCATCACACAACCCTTGGAACCAGGCATTATCACAATCCTATCACAGATTGGCAGACTAAGGCGCAGAGAGATTTGACAACCAGCTCTTGTGCAAGGTCACCCGAGGTCACACAGCAGGCAGTAGCGGCCAAGCTGCATTCTGGCTCCTTGCCCGGGTGCTCAGGCACTGCCGAGTACCGTGGGACCTTGCTGGGGGATGACACACGCGCTGGGTCCCTGGTAGGTGCTGATTGGAAGCCAGCTCCCCCACCCGTTCGGGCTGACCCTCTATGAAGAGCGCATCTATTGGACAGACTGGCAGACCAAGAGTATCCAGAGCGCGGACCGGCTGACGGGGCTGGACCGGGAGACCCTGCAGGAGAATTTGGAGAACCTCATGGACATCCACGTCTTCCACCGCCGGCGGCCCCCAGGTGAGCAGCCCTGGGCCCCCACCAGCTTCTTCTTGGCCTCCCTGTGCTGTAGTTCTCATTATTGACCCCTCTTCTCCTCCCTTCCCAGTGACCACACCATGCGCTATGGAGAATGGTGGCTGCAGCCACTTGTGTCTTCGGTCCCCAAATCCCAGTGGCTTCAGCTGTACCTGCCCCACGGGCATCAACCTGATGCCTGATGGCAAGATATGTTCACCAGGTGAGTCTTAAGCACCAGAAACCCGGAGGGAGCCTCTTAGTGAGGGGCAGTGGCTCTCTTCCTTCCCTGTAGATGGACTCCAATGTGGTCTGAGAAACCGTGAGTCCTGGTGCTTCTAGAGGTTTAAGGGAGGGACAGAGGTTTTAGAAAAGAGGAGAGGTCCAGGACAGAGGCCGGGGAGCAGGTAGACAGGATTGGAGGCAGGTCCCAACTAGTTCTTATGGTGTCTTCATGCATATTCATAAAAGATGCTCCCTTCTCAGACACTTCATTTACATCTGTTGGAAAATTGTCATTATATCCTGATTTGGTTAGAATAAGTTACTTTAGTCCCAGTTGTCCCAAATCGCTCATAATAAACATTAAAACGTATGTTATCTACAATGTAATGGTGCTTCCCTTAGATGAGGTGCTTTTGTGAGAAGCAGGACCTGGCTGCCTAGGTTTTGGAAGTCAGCGTTTCTCCCTAAGGGACACTGCATGGGTGGGCTGCGTTGGAATTCTAACTTCCCAGGAAATTTAGTTGGAAAGGAACTATGAATTGTGCCTCCCAGGCTGGGGGGAAAGCCCTCTTTTTTTTAAAAAATATATGTTATTGATTTTTTACAGAGAGGAAGGGAGAGAGTTAGAAATATCGATGAGAGAGAAACATCGATCAGCTGCCTCCTGCACATCCCCCACTGGGGAAGTGCCTGCAACCCAGGTACATGCCCTTGACCGGAATCGAACCTGGGACCCTTCAGTCCGCAGGCCGACGCTCTATCCACTGAGCCAAACCGGTTCCGGCGGGAAAGCCCTCTTTAACGTAACATGAAGTTCTCAAAACTTCATGGTAAAGGGTCCTTCAAAGAGAGTCCTTCTATAATATTAATAAAGAGCTATCATTTATGACTGTATCAGACTCGCTATACAGTGCTGTCTGTACATGATCTCCTTTAGTCCCACGGCCACCCAGTTGTGGTCCCCATGGTCCAGATATTGATTCTGGTACACAGTTAAATGAGTTGCCCAGTATCACTCAACTAGAATCCGACAGAGTCAGAGCATGAACTTCCGTTTGCCTCACTCCAAATCCTCTTCCTGGCTGTGCTAGGGTGACTGTCCTTTCCTTCTCTCCCCACCTGGGCAGGCATGAATAGTTTCCTCATCTTCGCCAGGAGGATAGACATACGCATGGTGTCCTTGGACATCCCTTACTTTGCCGATGTGGTGGTACCAATCAACATTACCATGAAGAACACGATTGCCATTGGAGTGGATCCCCAAGAAGGTCTGTGTGGCCCTCCTTCCCCCTGGCCTCCGGTCCCTGCCCTATAGCAACTGCGATCCTTGCTTTCCTTATCTCCTTATCTCTGCCTCCTGCTAAGGAGCTGGGGGCTCACCATTCCTTCTGGCACAATGTCAGCCCTGTCTCTACAGCACTTTCTCTTTGGTTATGAGGGCAAGGTTTCTGGCCCTCTTCTCCCTCTCTGCCAAGAGCTATCCTGCTATGACATTTCTACATTTCTTTTTTGTTTTTTTAATCCTCACCCAAGGATATTTTTTATCGATTTTTAGAGAGAGTGGAAGAGAGAGGGAAAGACAGAGAATTATCGATGTGAGAGAAACACATCGATTGGTTGCCTCCTGCCTGTGCCCCGATCAGGACCCTGGGCCGGAGAGGAGACTGCAACTGGGGTACGGGCCCTTGACCAGAATCGAACCCGGGACTCTGGTCCGACGCTCTATCCACTGAGCCAAACTGGCTAGGGCTACATTTCTATTGATTTCCTTGCTACGGGTTACAGGGCTCTCTGTCAGGCCCTGGTGTCTCAGGGCCTGAGTCAGCTGTGCATGCCCCTTTGTGGGGGTCGGGGGTCCAGGCTGAGCCAAGCCTTCCCTTTCCAGGAAAAGTGTACTGGTCGGACAGCACGCTGCACAGGATCAGCCGTGCCAATCTGGATGGCTCACAGCACGAGGACATCATCACCACAGGTGGGCCTTGCTCCCAGCCCAGGGACCGCCTGTCTGGCTACAGCGCTGAGGAAATAGCCCATCTGTTTTAAGGCAGGAGCCAGTGTGCTCTTCTTGACTTCCTGCAGGCCTGCAAACCACAGATGGGCTCGCAGTGGATGCCATTGGCCGGAAAGTATACTGGACAGACACTGGAACCAACCGGATTGAAGTGGGCAACCTGGACGGGTCCATGCGGAAAGTGTTGGTGTGGCAGAATCTTGACAGCCCCCGAGCCATTGTACTGTACCATGAGATGGGGTGAGAGCTGGCTCTGTGCCTGGGCCCCGGATGGGTCAGCTTGGCTGGGGCTAGGGATGGGGTGAACGTGGGCCATGGAGAGCAAGTGCGCTTCACAGGGACGCAGACCGGCCTCCTGCGGCTGTTTCACTCTCTGTGACTCCTTTCAGAGAGGCAGCACAGTGGAGAGGTTAAAACCATGAGCCTTGGACTCAGGAGTCTGGGATTCAAATTCCTTCACCATTTATCAGCTGCTTCTGTCACTTTAAGTGCAGTGTTTAACCCCTCTGATTTTCAGCTTCCTCACCTGTACTGGTAAATGGAGATGAGTCACACCTTGAGACTCTTGTGAGGATTACGTGAGATAATATATGGAGAGTACTTTTTCTTTAATAGTGGTAAAAAAATAATATTAATTTACCATCTTAACTATTTTTAAATGTACAGTGCAGTTGTGTGAACTTAATTCACATTATTGCGAAGCAGATATCAGGAACTTTTTCATCTTGCAAATGTGAAATTTTTTCACAGGCTTTGGCATATTATAAATACCTACAATATCCAGGAGCTGAGGGAATAACCAGCTAGTGTTCTTCTTTGCCCAGGTACATGTACTGGACAGACTGGGGAGAAAACGCCAAGTTAGAGCGGTCCGGGATGGACGGCTCAGACCGGACAGTGCTCATCAACAACAACCTGGGGTGGCCCAATGGCCTGACTGTGGACAAGGCCAGCTCCCAACTGCTTTGGGCTGATGCCCACACCGAGGTGAGAGTCCTGCTCCTGCTGCTTCCCAGGAACCTGGGAAGACGGGAGATATCTGTTTGGCATCTCCACCGGGAGCTCCCAGTTTACTGACAACCAGCCCTACCCTCTCCTTCCTCTACAGCGAATTGAGGTCGCTGACCTAAATGGTGCCAATCGTCACACCCTAGTGTCACCTGTGCAGCACCCCTATGGCCTCACCTTGCTCGACTCCTATATCTACTGGACCGACTGGCAGACTCGGAGCATCCACCGTGCTGACAAGGGCACCGGCAACAATGTCATCCTGGTGAGGTCCAACCTGCCAGGCCTCATGGACATCCAGGCTGTGGACCGGGCCCAGCCACTGGGTGAGAAGACCCCCTAGGTCTGTGAACCAGAGCCTGTGGCTTTCTGGGGGTATCACAGCATCAGAGAGCACAGAGATTTCTTTATAATCACGGAGACAGGGACCTATCTAAGCCCCTTCCAGGATCAGGCTGTGTTCCCTTCTGGTATGGCTGGTACTACAATTACATCATGCTGTCACTTTCAAAGGACCCGTGGAGACACTCTTGCCCCTTCTACCTCATCCCTGCCAGGCAAACCCTGTTATTTAGAACAGCCGAAAATCAGGCACAAGAAACTTTGTAAGATTCAGACAATATTCTAGGCAGGGTGTTCAAACCCATGCTTCTCTCTCTCTCTTATCACCAGGTTTTAACAAGTGTGGCTCGAGAAATGGTGGCTGCTCCCACCTTTGCTTGCCGCGGCCCTCTGGCTTCTCCTGTGCCTGCCCCACGGGCATCCAGCTGAAGGGAGATGGAAAGACCTGTGATCCCTCCCCCGAGACCTACCTGCTCTTCTCCAGTCGTGGCTCCATCCGGCGTATCTCACTGGACACCAGCGACCACACAGATGTGCATGTCCCTGTCCCTGAACTCAACAACGTCATCTCTCTGGACTACGACAGTGTGGATGGAAAAGTCTATTACACAGATGTGTTCCTGGATGTTATCAGGTATGAGTATCCCTGAAACCTCCAGAGGCCACAGGCCTCCTTCCAGTCCCTGATGGGTGAGGTTAGGGTCTGTGTTGACCTCACACAGGGTCAGTGAATTGACAACTTAGATAGTGAGTTCTGATCCTAACTTGTTCACTTTGTAGTGTTATCACTTATAACAGAGTTTCAAACTTTTGGTTTTTTGTGTGTTGTTGTTTTTGTTTTTTGTTTGTTTTTTGCTAATCCTCACCTGAGGATAAGGATATTTTTCCATTGATTTTAGATAGAGTGGAAGGGAGGGAGAAAGAGAGAGAGAAAGAAACATCAATGTGAGAGAGACACATCAATTGGTAGCCTCCTATACACACTCGGACTGGGCACTGGGATCAAACCTGCAATCCAGGTATGTGCCCTTGACCAGGAATTGAACCCACTACCCTTTGGTGCACCTACGGATGCTCTAACCACCTAGCCATACCAGACAGGGCCTTTTGGGTTTTTTTGTTGTTGATTTAAAGATCAATAGAGCTCAGTATGTAAAGCAAATGAAAAGATCAGATAATGTCAGGCTGGGGACCTGGAGCCTTTAATCCCTACCGCTGGGCCCTGGGATTGCTCTAAGGATCTGCTGAGACTCATTGCAGAATCAGCCATGCAGCTAACACATGTATCTGTATTGTGAAACAGGAGTGCTGACCAACACCACGGCTTGTTCACTAGGTTTTTGTTTTGTTTTGTTTTCATATTTTTGTTGTATTTGTATTTAACATTTTTACCCCACACCGCTGAGGAAAATGGTGCTCTGCCATCAGTAAGAGGGGTTCACCATGCAGAGATTCTCACGTGCAGGAACAAGGGCACTCTCCTTCGTTCTCCCTGGAGAATCTCATGCTGGGGGCAGGCGGGCATATGTTTAGACAAGTCCCCATGTGTTTATGACATGGCCCCCATCCTGAATTCCCTGGTGTAGGACTTCTGTAAAAATACACCTGTAGGTTTTGCCAAATTGGCCTTTTTTTTTTAAAATAATGGCTCCCTAGCAATCCTTATCCCTTCCCTAAGGTATATGGGAAATTATTAACCCTTTTTCTGGCAAGACATGGACCGAAATGCCCCCTGTTTATAGCAGGAAACACTCTGTACTCTTAAGAAGTATTTATTCTGCAAATATTTTGAGTACCTACTGTGTAGATGCTGAGGAATGCACTTACAGATGCTTGGTCTCTGCCTCTATGGAGCTAACAATATAGAGGGATACAATTATGGGAACATGGATTCAAGGGGTTTCAGTCTGGTCAGTCATCCAACCCTGGGCTCTCCCCCAAGGCGAGCAGATCTGAATGGCAGCAACATGGAGACAGTGATCGGGCAGGGGCTGAAGACCACCGACGGGCTGGCCGTGGACTGGGTGGCCAGAAATCTGTATTGGACAGATACAGGCCGAAATACCATTGAAGCCTCAAGGCTAGACGGTTCCTGCCGCAAAGTGCTGGTCAACAACAGCCTGGATGAGCCTCGGGCCATTGCTGTTTTCCCCAGGAAGGGGTAAGTTCTTGGCCTGCAGAAAAGAGACCCAGGGGAGAAGGGCCTGGTGAAGAGGCCAGTGGAGGGTGCCTATCTGTGAGTGGCATCGGTGAGTCCCTTGTCAAGCTCTGAGTGCCCTCTTCCCATGCCTCAATGATCATGTCACTGTTGTATCTCAGGTACCTCTTCTGGACAGACTGGGGCCACATTGCCAAGATTGAGCGGGCGAACCTGGATGGCTCTGAGAGGAAGGTCCTCATCAATACAGACCTGGGTTGGCCCAATGGCCTGACCCTGGACTATGATACCCGCAGGTGGGAATCGTGTCCCAAACAGCCTCCTGGAAGTAGGGTGGGCAGAGGAGAGGATGCTTGAGATTGAAGTAGTGAAAACAAAAAGATGGAAAGCTTGTTGGTAGGTGGGGAAGAGAAAGCAGTGAGAAGGCCAAGCAAACATATTCTTAGAGCAGGGGTTGCTGAATCCAGCCCTCGTCTCTGAGGTGCGTTTTATTTGTCTGGTTTACCTGGTTTTGAGTGTGTTTAGCGGAGCATGTCCTCTGGCTGGACCACTGGTCCCACTACCCCCATCATTTAAGGGCATAGGTCTTCACATTCCTTGTTCTCCTGATCCCTTCAGATATTGGAATTTGCAACTCTTTGTCTAGATAAAAAAAATGCTAAAGAGAAGGAGAAGAGGGTGAAAGGAGCTCTGAAGTAGTCAGTTCCCCTTTCTGCCCGCAGAAGTAAGGAAAGGAATCAGTCACCCAGGCGTTGGGATGGAGAAGAGGAATGCCCTCTTCCTTTAACCTCAGTGAGGTTTTAGTAGACCCAGTCTCTTCTTGAAGGGCATTTATAGGAGTTTTGACTTAGATTCTTAGGTAGGAAGATGAGACTTGGTGGTGGCTCCTTGGAGGTCATTAGAGAGCCTGCTCTCCTGCCCCCCTCCCCCGCCACCTCCCCTTAAAATAGCACTGGCCTCCCCACTTAGGAGTCACCAATTTCTCTTCAGCTTTGGGACTCAGTGACTTCTCATCAATGGTGCTTCTTGACTGCGCACAGCTCTCGCCAGCTCAGCTCAGGAAGGGACAGGCAGCTCCCTGGAGGGGGACGGGGAGAGCAACTGGGGTCCCTGGAGAGCATTTTGAGCAGCTGCTCTCATCTCCTTTCCTTCACAGAATCTACTGGGTGGATGCACATCTGGACCGGATTGAGAGTGCTGACCTCAATGGGAAGCTACGGCAGGTCTTGGTCAGCCACGTGTCCCACCCCTTTGCCCTCACTCAGGTACTAGCTCAAGAAAGTTAGCTAAATCTCCTTAACCGGGGTTATTTCCTCGGGGCTCTAAGTTGGCAGCCTCAACCCTAGATGCTACTGAACAGGTGTGCTATGGAAGCTCATTTTAGGGGTGTTTTCCTCTACACTGAATCCTTGCCACCACCATGTGTCCTGCTAGGCCTGCCCCACCACTCCCATGTCCCAGCACTCGAAGGAGTGGCTCATAAGTGGTGGTGTGCAGAATCAGCTGTGGAGCTTGTGAAAATACATGTTTCTGGATGTAAAGAATCTGCTTCATGAGGGTTGGGCCCAGGAATATGCATTTTAACAAATTCCCCAGTTGATCCTAGTGCTGTGGCCCCAACATCTGAGCTCAGGCAGCCCATTTAGTGGCAGGAGGGCAGAGTGGCTAAGAGCCAGAATGTTGAGGCAGCTAGACAAGTGCCCATTGAGTATCTCCAGTGCGCCAGTTGTGTGGGTTCAAGTTCTTCTGTGTCATTAAGTAACTGTGCAACTTGTGCAGCTGTGAACAAGATAGTGAACTTCTCTAAACTTCACTTACTTATATATAGTTTAATAAATGAGTTTAGTAACAGTATCCTCCTCAAATATACACAGAGCATTAGTCTCTGGCACTCAATGCTTATTATTTCTAATCATTTTAATTATTACTGGCTGTCAGTTTTGAGAGTTCTAACCCTGTAAAATAATTCAGGGAAGGAAAGAAGGAGTTCTATGAAGCCTGGGACCAAAACAGGGATTCTCAATCCTTCAAAAATCTTTGTCCCTTTTGATAAACATCTACTTCTCTGTATGTATTCTACATAATAGCCTACCAGCCAATAAGATTTTCTCTGGCTTTACTTATTATAGGCTCCCACCCCCACCCCATACTCCAAATGTAAAACTACAGGATAATATTGACTATGGTTTTTCAATCTGCAAGTTTCCCGTGGGGGTTTCTGATGTATACCCCAGGGGCAGGAAGGGAGCCCACTTCATTACCCCTCCGCACCCCTACTTGAGATTCTCAGGATCACTGCATTAGAAGGCAGCTGCCACAAAAGTAACCAGAGGATTTCGCAGGGCTCTGAGTGAAAGGCCCAGAAGAGCAGGGACCTTAGATGGACCCTCCAATTTACCCCTATATGCTAGGTACTGGAACCCACTCATTCGTTGAGCAACTGGCCAAGTACTAAGTAAGTGTGAGGTGTTGGAAACTGAGATGAATGAAACACGTTCTTGTCCTTGAAGAACTTGACCTGACAAGACAGACAAACATGTAAACAACTGACTATAGAGTGTCAACACTCACTTGTAGAAGTGAGGACAAGGCACAGAACAGCATGGAGGAGAGAATGGTAAATGCTACATAGACTGGGGGAGATTTCCTGGACAGTGTCATATTTGGGGATGCACAGAAGCTGACCTGGTGGATTTGAGATGAGAGCATTTCAGCAGAGGGCATGCACATACTGCAGGCACAGAAGCTGAACTGGGGTCTGACTGTTGAATAATATTTCCTCTTTTGGGGGATTCCCTATTGAGTAGCAGGACAGGTGGATCTACTGGACAGACTGGCAGACCAAGTCAATCCAGCGTGTCGACAAGTACTCAGGCCGGAACAAGGAGACAGTGTTGGCGAATGTGGAAGGACTCATGGATATCATTGTGGTTTCCCCTCAGCGGCAGACAGGTGGGCTCCTGGGTCCTAAGCCTACTTCCTTACCATCGGTGTAGGGGGGATCCCCTCCAGGACTGTTCATGACCAAGACAATTAGAGCCACAGCAGAGCCTTTCAGTTCTTAGACCTTTTTAGTCCTCTGTGGTTATACCCCTCCTGGGAACGAGGTAGCCCTGCATTTCCTCCTTTTTGAGAAGTGTCAAATTGGGAGACTTAGTCCTGTCCCAGGCCAGACATTCTTCTGCTTTGCCCCCAGGGACCAATGCCTGTGGTGTGAACAATGGTGGCTGCACCCACCTCTGCTTTGCCAGAGCCTCGGACTTTGTGTGTGCCTGTCCTGATGAGCCCGACAGCCGGCCCTGCTCCCTTGGTAAGTTGGACCGAATGGCCCCTTGAAACAGCAAAGCCCTTGGAAGGGTAGGGGATCAGCAGTCTCAGCTTTGTCTTTCTGGGTGGGATCCCCTCAGAGGGTCTTAGAAAGGAGTGACTGGGAGTAATAAGTTTGTCTGGTAAATTGGCCCAAGTATTACTCTCTTTTCCTGGCCTTTGTTTTTATGGTGTTGTTTTTTTTAATCCTCACCCGAGAATATTTTTCCATTGATTTAGAGAGAGAGAGTGTGGAAGAGAGAGGGAAAGACAGAGAGAGACATCAATGTGTGAGAAACACATCAATTTGTTGCCTCCTGCATGACCAGGGCCGGGACTGGGGAGGAGCCTGCAACCAAGGTATGTGTCTTTGACCAGAATTGAACCCTGGACTCTTCGGTCTGCAAGCCAATGCTCTATCCACTGAGCCAAACCAGCTAGAGCTTTCTTGTGTTTTGTTTTTTAAATATGTCCCCTCTCTGAGACTAGAGAGATGGAAATACACACACACACACACACACACACACACACACACACACAGAAACAGATCGGCTGCCTCCTCTTGCATGACCCTACTGGGGATCAAGCCTGCAACCCACACATGTGCCCTGAACGGGAATAGAACTGGTGACCTTTTGGTTCATGGGTCGATGCTCAACCACTGAGCCACACCTGCCGGGCTCTTCCTGGCCTTTGTGAGTCAGCTAGCCCATTGGTATTCCATATTGATATTGTAAATCAAATCCTTTTTTTTGGTTTTTAAAGTGGGGTGGTGGTGGTGGTGGTGGTGGGAAATCAAATCCTTTTTAATTACAGTATTGAGAAGGGCCACTAATGAGTGTGCCCAAGATCAGTGTAGCTAAAAGATTGCTTTGTCAAGTTCTCCTGATGCTGCCCTTGGCACACATGTAGAGATTTGGGGCACAGTGACCTATTCCAGTCTTCTTTTTCTCTCCAGTACCTGGCCTGGTGCCCCCAGCTCCCAGGGTCACCAGTATTAGTGAAAGGAATCCAGTGCTAACCAACACACTACCTACCACCTTGCGTTCTTCTACCACTCGGACCCGCACATCTCTGGAGGAGATGGAAGGAAGGTGGGTTCACATGTGATTGAGGGCCCTTTGATTCAAATCACCATCTCCTGCCAGCAGAAAATTATAATCCCAGCCATATTCTGGCAGATGGGAGGTAGATCACATCATTAGCCAACGGTCCCTGCTATTCGGGACAGCAGATGATATTTAGACCAATAGACTATTGCAGGTGATTTAAGGGCAAGAAACTTTAGAGCAGCTTTATGGAGAAATCCCTCAGACAGTTCCCTTTCTTTCTGTAACATTTGCTCTTACATCACAGGTTTAGTATGTGGTCTGATCCAACAGTTTATTTAGACACCGCTAAGCCACAGAGGTCTCTCTACTGTGGATTTATGACTTGGCTCATGCCTGGGGATGCTATGGCCTTAGCTTATAATGCCTATAATGTTCAAACACCCAGGCATGCACGTGCACACACACGTATTCTTATTAAGTAAGCAAGCATACCTATGTACAGGTCTCCTATGTAGTATAAAATACTAGAGGTCCAGTGCATGAATTCGTGCACCAGTGGGGTCCCCCAGCCTGGCCTGCGGGATCGGGTCAAAACTGGCTCTCTGACATCCCCTGAGGGGTCCCGGATTGCGAGAGGGCGCAGGCCAGGTTGAGGCCGGACCCCAGCAGCAAGCTAACCTACTGGTCGGAGTGTCTGTTCCCTGGTGGTCAGTGCATGTCATAGTGAATGGTTGAGTGGCCTTAGCATATCATTAGCATATTATGCTTTGATTGGTTGAACAGCCTATCGGCTGACTGGACACTTTGCATATTTGGCTTCTATTATATAGGATTGTATTTCATTAAACTGAAGGTGTGATCAATTTAAGACGCATCCTAATTTAAGAGATTAAACTAAAAAAACGACCAACTGCAACTGTGAGATGCCACGGATTGTAAGACACATCTCTATTTCAGTGATGTCAGAATATACACATCTTAAAATTGATAAAATATGATCTTACTCAATTTAGAGAAATTATTTTTATTATTTATTTTTTCTTTATTTTTCAATTTAGAGAAATTCTTTTTTACAAAGTGTAATTTTTTATGTACAGTTTATAAAAATAATCTGAAAATAAAGATAGAAATAAAAAAGAAATAAATACCCATATGTAATTACTCTTAATAGTTTTAAATTTGATATACATATATATATTGCAAAATGATTACAATAAGTTTAGTTAGCATCCATCACCACACATAATTATAAATTTTTTTCTTACGTTAAGAACTTTTCCTTATCTACTCTCTTTGCAACTTTCAAATATGCAATACTGTGTTAACTACTAGAGGCCCCGTGCACAAGATTTGTGCACTGAAGGGGGGTCTCTCAGCCCGGCTGTGCCCTCTTACAGTCTGGGACCCCTGAGGGCTGTCTGACTGCTGGCTTAGGCTGATCCCCGGCAGTCGGACATCCCTCTCAGACATCCCTCTCACAGTCTGGGGCTCTCGCAGTCCAGGACCCCTCACTCTTTACCACCCGCCTTCAGTGGAGCCCACCATGGCTGTGTGAGCCCAGCTTCTGGCTGAGCTGCACTCCTCCTGTGGCAACACACTGACCACTAGGGGGCAGCTCCTGCATTGAGCATCTGCCCCCTGGTTGTCAGTGCGCTTCATAGAGACCCGTGGTTCCACCATTGGGTCAATTTGCATATTAGGATTTTATTATATAGGATAGTCACCATGCTATATATCCCCAGGACTTATTTATCTTATAATTGGAAGTTTGTACCTTTTGACCACCTTTACTCATTTTTCTCCTTCACTTCCCACCTCTGGCAATCACCAATCTATACTCTGTGTCTGAGTTTGATTTCTTTCTTTTATTTCACATATAAGTGATATCATATGATATTTGTCTTTCTCTATCTGACTTATTTCACTTAGCCTAATGCCCTCGAGTTCCATCCATATTGTCACAAATGGCAGGATTTCCTTCTTTTTTAATGGCTGGATAATATTCCTCTGTGTGTGTGTGTGTGTGTGTGTGTGTAAGTAATCACATTTTCATTTGTTGATGGTCACTTAGCTGTTTCTATGTCTCGGCTGTTGTAAATAATGCTTCATTGAACATGGGGGTGCAAATACCTTTCAAGATAGTAATTTCATTTCCCACTCTTACTGTTTCCAACATTTTTCTATTAGAACAGCTTTTTTCACCCATGTAATACATACCCATCTCTTTATTTTTAATATCAACTGTAGCTTAAAAGAAAATCAACACTTGATTTCAATTCTGAAAACAGAAACATAATAATCCCAAATAAGAACTCTAGACTCATATCCCTAAAATTGTAAGATTTGCATATGATCAAATTCATTATACATGTCCCATTTTCTCTAATATATTTTATTGATTTTTTTACAGAGAGGAAGGGAAAGGGATAGAGAGTTAGAAACATCGATGAGACTTGATCAAGCCCTTGACCGGAATCGAACCTGGGACCTTTCAGTCTGCAGGCCGATGCTCTATCCACTGAGCCAAACCGGTTAGGGCCCATTTTCTCTTTTTAGAAGTCTTTATGTAGAAAAGCAAACATGCAGATATAAACATGTACCTTTCTCACTAACTTTTAAGTACTATCAATCGTTATTAATCTCTGATTTTCTTTGGGTTTATTCAGATACTTTCTGTCAGTTCCATTTGAAGATTCAGTGCATCTTGGTTTCAGATGTTCTTGCAAGCACTTTTTCTCTAGGCTTGCAGGAGCTGCCTGTGATTGGCTGCTCACAATGTGCCACAGGAAGTTGCCCTTTTAGCATTCAAGTTAGTTACCTGAGCCCTCTCTCTGGATGTCTTGCATATTCCTTTGTGAAAGAATCAAGAGGCGGGGAAAAAATATTGTTTGTTATTTTCAGGTCTATTTAGACCTTGTGATAATCTTTAATCAGTTTTGCTTGACTGGTAGCTTCTTTCAACTCATCCTGGTCGTTTAATAAAGCCTTCTATTGATGTACTTAGTATTCTTTCAGCAGCTTCCAGCTCATCTGAAACCTGCTTCTCCTTTTAAAGGAATCCTTTCAAAGGGGTACATATTTTTAAACACATTTACACATGATATAGCGTCTTGAAGACTGTGACTCACATGGATTTCTCTGTATTTCCTGGTCCTGCCCTCTCTATACTTCTATCTCCCATCTGGTACAGCTCTTAGACCTGAAAGCCCCATTCACAGGACTCTCCCCCCTTCCCTGGAGAAGGGCAGGATCTTTATCAAACACCAGTAGTCTTCACACTTGGTGTTCTGTGCCCCACAGATGCTCTGAAAAGGATGCCCAGCTGGGCCTCTGTGCACATTCCAATGAGGCTGTACCTGCTGCTCCAGGTAAGCTCCAAGTGCCTAACTGTTTTGAAGAAGATGTAAGGAACATCTGTCTTTACTGGCATCTTCCAGAACCTTCATGGGGACTCTTTGAGGTGGATGAACCCTTTTCTTAGACTAAAGCCATCGAGAGAATAATCATAATAGCCACCACTTATGGAGTACTTTCCACATGCCAGGCATTTGTTAAGCCCTGTGTGTGTGTGTGTGTGTGTGTGTGTGTATTTGTATGTACACACACATTTAACCTCCACCAACCCTATGAACAATTTATTATTTACATTTAACTGATGAGAAAACATAAGCTTAGAAGTTAAGCATCTTGCCCTTCATGACACAGCCAGTAAGTGGTGGAATTAGGATGATGCTGACGGAATGGTAAGTTTCTTCTCAGCCATCTACCCCTGTGGCCTCTCCTCTGAGAAGGAAGCCCCTAGCCATCCTCAGATGATGTGGGGCCCAACACCTACAAAAGGAGCCCTTCATTGCCCCACCCCTCATGCCGGCTAGAAGATTGCCAGTGGTCCCCCTAGCGCAGGGGTGGGCAAACTTTTTGACTCGAGGGCCACAATAGGTTCTTAAACTGGACCGGAGGGCTGGAACAAAAGCATGGATGGAGTGTTTGTGTGAACTAATATAAATTCAAAGTAAACATCACTACATAAAAAGGTACGGTCCTTTTTTTTTTTTCAGTTTTATTCATTTCAAATGGGCCGGATCCAGCCCTCGGGCCGTAGTTTGCCCACGGCTGGACTAGCGTCTCTCTGTTCTTCCTAGGGGAAGGACTTCATGCCAGCTATGTCATCGGCGGACTCCTCAGCATTCTGCTGATTCTGGTGGTGATTGCAGCCTTGATGCTATACAGGTAACCTCAGTCTCTCTGCAGGGGGGACCACCTGCTTGTTGGTCCTCATTAGTGCATCTGGGATCTCCCAAAGCTCTGTAGTTCGCTAAATCGACCTCTGACCCCTTCATTTCAAGGTTGGGTCCCTGGTCAGAGCAGTAGAAGGGAAAGGCAGAAATCTGAATTGTGACTCTTCTTCTGCAGCCACTGCCCAAGCCCTCGTTTTGTGACCACAGCAATCCCTGGGATTTTTTTTTTTATATAAACTAGGATGCTGAGGGCACAACAGGTGCTACCCAAGGTCACACAGGAAGAGGTGAAGCTGGGACTGACTCTAGCATCTGCTTGTCCATGACCCCACAAACCACTGAAGTTGAAGTGATTTTCTCTTCACACAAACACAGCCCTTTACTACAATATTGGATGATATATCATTGCTCAATAGGGATCTTCCTAAGAAGATTGAGTGTGTCATTATCAATTTATAATCTCTTTATGACCGTGTGTGTGTGTGTGTGTGTGTGTGTGTGTGTACACATATATATGTATACATATATATATATCCCCCAAATGTTTTAAACACAGCTTGCAGCAAAAATGTCAGGATTTTGTGCTGCTGTCCCTTCTGACAACAACAGTTGCCATTTTCTGAATATGTATAAATAGCACAACAACCTTGTAATACAGATATTATTATTCCTTACTTTACAGATGAGGGTCTGAGGTTCAGAAAGTTTAGATCATGTCCAGCTAGTAAGTAACAGAGGTGGGCTGAAACAGAGCTCTATCTTGACTCTAAAGCTCGGTGCATTGGTTGTCTAGTGCTGTATGACAAATTACCCCAAAACTTAGCAACTTCAAATGGGAACCATTTGTCATCTCACAATTTCTGTGCATGCATCTGAAATCTGGATGCAGCTTAGCTGGGTGTCTCTGCTTTGAGGCCTCTTACAGGGCTGCAGTCCAGGTATTACCCAGGGTTGCAGTCTTATCTCTGGGCTCGACTGGGGACGCATCGGCTTCCAAGAGCACTCCGATGGGTGTTGGCAGGGTTCTGTGCTTCACAAGCTGTTAGACTGAGGGTCTCAGTTCCTTGCTGGCTGTTAGCTGGAGACTCCCTCATCAGTTCCATGCCTTATAGGCCTTTTCAGAGGACAATTTACAACATGGCAGCTTGCTTCCCCCAGAACAAGAGTACGAGAGAGTGAGAAAGTGAAGGCAATGTAAGATGCAAGCCATACATTTCTTTGTAACCTAATCTAGTACCCATCACTTTTGCATTATCTGTTCATCAGAAGTGAGTCACCAGATTCAGCCCACACTCAAGGGGTAGGGATTCAGAAGGTGGGAGTACCAAGAGGCGGGATCACGGGGCCATCTTAGAGGCTGCCTACCACACTCGGGTTACAACTTCCCTGGAAGCTCCCTCATAAAGATCTGAACTAATTCCTCATCACCTTTCCTCCTAAAGACACAAAAAGTCCAAGTTAACTGATCCTGGAATGGGGAACCTAACCTACAGCAACCCCTCCTACCGAACTTCCACTCAGGAAGTGAAAATTGAAGCAATCCCGAAACCAGCCATGTACAATCAACTGTGCTATAAGAAAGAGGTAAAAATTATAATTTCTATTGAAGGGGTATTTTGTGTGGTGGTGGAGGCGGGTGTGTTATTTTCCAGTTGCCTGAATAACTCAGTAAGGGATGTTGGGTAGTCCCACCTACCACTTGGGAACTTATAGTGAACAAAAGAACTGAAAGGGATTTGAGTTTCTAGATCTAGAACCAGGGTGGGGAATGTCCGGCCTGTGGGCTGTATAAGGTCTGGCCCTACCAAGGCATTAGGGTTGAGTTAATTAAATGTTTGATCAAATATAGCAGGCTAATTTTTCAAGTTGATAATTTTGTAGGGCCTGCGAGCGATGTTGTAAATATCCAAATGGCTCTTGGCAGAAAAAAGGTTCCCACCCCCGATCTAGAATCATAGATCTGTTGGATTTCTCAAGGACCCCTGAGAGCAAGGTTAGAAAACAGACCCAGAAGGTTTAGGAATGAAAGCATAAGAGTGTGCACAGGAGATGTTTTGCTAGGTTCATAGCTTCTTCCCCTCCTGGAGTTGTCATTCCCCTGCAGCGAGGCTGTGCTCCCCAGAAGCTATCCCCAAACTCCAAGATAGCACCCACAAAAACCTAAGGGTTCCTGGACTCTTCCTTTTCTAACCTCTGATCCAAACTGTTGGCACATGTGGCTGGGAATAGCCGGTGTTTTGCTCTTCTTCCCCAGAGTCTTAAGGGATTTCTCTAGAATTCGGATGGTCTATGTGCTCTTGTTCTTTTAACTCCTTTGTTGCTCCAATAAAAAATTATTTGCTGGATGTTTAGGCTGGATGAAAATAGTCCCATTTCCACTAAGGAACTATAGCCTGAGGTTTCAGAGTTATCTAGTCTGATAAGACCCTTGTTTTTCTAAACTCCTGTAACCCTTCATCAAAAGTTATCCCTTATGAGTCCCTCATCAGTCTACTTTCTTGGTCTGTCTAGCAGTCAAAACCTGCCTTCATACCTATAGGGCTCCCATGCATAATGAATACACTTTACATAATAATTAGGTACTTTCTGGATCCCTGAATTCCCCTACTTAAAAAGCTTCCACTGCAAGCCAAACAGACCCTGCAGGAGAGCATGCAGTTCTAGGGACAGAAGACTCCTTCTCAACTAACATCTTTGAGAGAAAGACTCAAAGATTCTTGGGTCCCTGGAGTGTCTGATACCCCAGAGAACAACCCCAATAAGGGCCAGAGGTTATAAATTTAAATCACGTGACCTCTTTCTTCTGTTGTATGCTTTTTCCTCAGCAGCTTTTTCATCCCTCTGATAGTCTCTCACCCTTTCTCTTCTGATTTCCTCTTGATTTCAGGTATCTGTGTGTTTGCAGAGGGAGTGGTGTCCCCCGAATTTGCTAGTGCCATGTCCCCCACCTCTCTATAACTTACCCCGCCCGCGTGTCTCTGTGATGAAGACTGAGTGGCCTGCATTTTATCCGGCACTAATTTCAGCTTGGAGGGTGTGCTGGGTGACTGGGCACGTGTGTGCGTGCATGTGTGCTCATGTGCCATGTGTCTCTCTGCTTCCTTCAGGGAGTTGTCACCCCCAGAGGGTAGGGACCGTTTTGTATTGTGTCATCATCCAAGTATCCTGCTTAATGTAGGGGCTCAGTAAATATCTGTGGAGTTGAATTGTTACTAAAATAGAGCAGCAGATGCAGGGCTCTTGGCAGGCACACTGTCCCAGGGAGAGAACCCAAGCCATGGCCCATTTTCTCCTGGCACAGGCAGCATATTGGTCGGTATCCCCCAGAAACCAGTAGTAAGGCTACCCTTCGAGGAACCCATAAAGGGAGAAGTCTGAGTCGAACTTAAGACTGTCCTTGGAGTCATCTCGGGTTGCAGAGCCAGAAGAACCTCGTACAAAAGCTTTTATGTTACAGGACCCCAGTGGACTGACACTTAGAACCCAAATAAGAGGATTTTTTAGATTCCTCCTGTCTTACCTCCCAAAACTTTCCCCCTTAACAAAATTAGAAAGAATTAAGAATAAAATAGCACAAAAATAGCTTAAAACCCTGAGTAAATGTACATTTAAAGGTTTTTGTCAATTGCTTCTGATCGGGTGTATCCGCATTGTGTCCCACTAATAAATCACAATAACAATCTAATATAATAGCTAACATGATTTAGTGCATCTTCTGTGTCAGGCACCTACTAACTGCATTCCATGTATCGCCTGCCTTAACCCTCACAGTAATTGGTTCTGAGGTATGGACACTGTTATTCTCCCACACTGCAGATGTGGAGACTGAGTTTTAGAGATGCTAAGTAATTTGCCAAAGTAACATAGCCCGTGAGCGTCTGATGCAGGACTGGAAGCCATGGTTCTCCCTCATCCCTGTGTGCTAACTCTAACAATCTTCATACTCCTCTCCTTCTAGGCTAAGCCTCGTCTATTTGCTCTGACCAAGTTTTCCCATTTATTTGTGGGATCTTTGTGCTCTTATGCCCACTCTTACCCCATCCACTTCCTTTTTCAGTTCACCATGAGATCCTTTATAGAGAGCCAACCAACTGATCATGTCTCCCCGATCTCCACCCTAGGGTGGGCCTGACCATAACTACACCAAGGAGAAGATCAAGATTGTAGAGGGAATCTGCCTCCTGTCTGGGGACGATGCTGAGTGGGATGACCTGAAGCAACTGCGCAGCTCACGGGGGGGCCTTCTTCGTGACCACGTTTGCATGAAGACAGACACAGTGTCCATCCAGGCCAGCTCTGGCTCCCTGGATGACACGGAGACGGAGCAGCTGTTGCAGGAAGAGCAGTCCGAGTGTAGCAGTGTCCATACCGCAGCCACTCCTGAAAGACGGGGCTCTCTGCCAGACACAGGCTGGAAACACAAACGCAAGCTCTCCTCCGAGAGCCAGGTCTAAGTGCCCATGTACCCCTCCCTCCCTGCCTGCTCCTTCTCTTTGTGGGCATCCAGTCCTTGTGCTCACTTATACAACAGGCCCCCTTCCTGTGTGCTTGTCCCACTCCTCCTCATCCCACCCCATATCTGCTCCCGAGCCCTGCACAGGAGCTGCTTCTGTCTGAGTCCGTAACTACACAAGAAATGATGGCGCAAGAAATGATGGCACATCCGAGAATTTAGACCTGGAACTTACCATGAACCTCGCTTCTTGCACTCGGTCCTGAGCCTCCCCAAAACGAGGCTCAGTAATGATTCCTCATCACTACAGGATCCACCTCCCCTTCCTCTGGTGCCCTCAATGCCTGCCCATAAGAGCTGATGATCTAAGACCGCTTCTCTGAGAGAACTGGCCCGCCAAGGGCTGA
Source organism: Myotis davidii (assembly GCF_000327345.1). Taxonomy (NCBI): domain Eukaryota; kingdom Metazoa; phylum Chordata; class Mammalia; order Chiroptera; family Vespertilionidae; genus Myotis; species Myotis davidii. The sequence continues at coordinate 4,373,561 of NW_006296627.1, read as the reverse complement.
GCAGGGGATCATGGGTAAAGAGAGAGATGAAGGATAAAGCCTGAGAGGAGGAGGAGGAGTCAGCCCAGCTGGTATGGGCATCTGGGAAACCTCTAGCCTCAAGTGCATTGGTAATATGAAAAAGCTTTTAGGGGTGGTTGGGCCTGGGGGTTCTGTCCATTGCTGGCAATGGATATTATTCTCAGACTAAGAGTTGCTGTGTTTCAATTGGTGAGGTCTGGGCATGACACAAGCTATTCTTCCTCCTGGTAGAAAGCCTAGAGCCTTTCTACCTTCAGATGACTGGGGGGCCCAGCGTGGCAGCTGGCTACTATGAATTCCCTCCTGGTACCACCACTGGCCAGTACCTCCCTGAGTCTTTGGCTCTAAACAACCAGGTTGTGAACCAATGGCTTGAGTAAATGTGGGTCCAGGAGGGCTGGCTCTGCAGAGTCTAAGAAGCACTGCCCTAGACCAAACATAGCATATCACCCTTAATGTTCTGCCAATCTCTCCCTCCTCATTCTTTGGGATTTTGAGCACAGAAATCCAAAACAACCTTGCAAAGAAGGGCCAGAAGTGTTCATAAATGGTCAGGAAGAACAATTGGGTTAGAGACTTGGGGCCGCCAGGGCCTAAAGGAAGTATCCATGAGATTGAACTTCCTGTGTTCTCTCTCTTAGGTGCTCAGGGATCTAAGTAGACAGAGAGCCTGTGGCTATGGGTGGTGAAGTTTCCATTCCAACTCTCTTCCCAGCTGAGTAACTTACTTTCCAGGCTGAGATGCCACCTCTTGGTTCATGCTTATTCATACAAAAAGCATGTGTCTCATGTCCGCATCCAGGGAGTGAGACTTTTTTTTCTATCCTAAATTTTCTACCTAGTTCATTTTTCCCCCCTCCCCCTCTCTCTCCTTCCTTCCCTCCCTAATTGACTTTTTCTGACCTAGCCTGTGGTGAGCAGGGCTAAATAAAAATTACAAGGACTAAAAAGGTAGAGAGAACCACTGATGAAGCCCTCTCAACCCAGGGCAAATCCAGACCCCTTCCACCCAGGAATTAGAAATGACAGGAGAGGACAAGGGCTGAGAATGGAGGGGTATGGTTCTAGAGGAAGTTTCCTGATTTGAAACATCTCCTGTGGTTATTGGTATTGAGAAGCCAGCTGTCAAATGCGAGTGAAAAAGGAAAGTAAGAGCAAACCTTTCCTGGTCAGTTCTAAGACTGCTTAAAACAGGTGCCAAGCCCGTGACCCTGCTCTCAGCAGGCGGCCCTAGGTCTAGGCCTACACAGGGCAGTCAGGCCAGGCCAAGAAGGCTTTTCCAGTGCACAGCGATGGCAAGGCAAGATGCCCCTTCCAGGAGGAAAGGGGGATATTTCACGCTTGATGGGGAAGTAAAAGGAGGAGCACTTTGGGTCCTCAGACTCGCGGTTGGGGACGGATGAACGGGGGAAGGATCTTATTGCACTTGGGCTGTTCAGAATGTAGAAAGGACATATTTGAAGAAATATCTATTTGAGCACTGATTTACTATGTAAAAAAGCAAAATTTCTCTGTCCTAAACTAATGGAAGTGATTGTCCCGCGCTCATGTGTAATGGTTTTAACGTTACTCACTGGAGAGATTGGACTTTCTGGAGTTATTTAACCACTATGTTCAGTATTTTAGGACTTTATGGTAATTTAATATAAATTTAGCTTTTCTTAATCACCTTGCCTGGCTTGGAGTCATGACTCATAACTGCACCTGCTGTCTGGCAGACCCATGCCAGGGAAACCTGCTTGCAGATATCATCGCGAAGTCCTTTGGGGATCTGGGGATGGTGAAGAGCAATAAAGGGTGTTAAGCTCCTGCCTGGAAGTTCAGCTCATCTTGAGAAAACAGACCGAGACCAGGCTTCATTGGCATCTGAAACCCTTATTTCCTGTGGAGGAAGGATAGCAGATAGGCTTCATCATAAGTACAAACTCTGATGGGTTGGTCATGGCTGCCTAAGGTCCTGTCCAGGCTCAGTGGGCAAAGTGTCATGATCTTTAGTGACATATCATTCAGGCACTGGAAAAAAGTGTCATGGCATATATACCATATATCTTCTATTTCAGTTCTAGGTCTATGAGAACTTCAGTGTCACAGAACTTGACTTTGCTTGGCAGTGATGGTCACTGGCAAGACTATCTGATGTAAGGAAAGTGCTGGGATGGGAACAAGAGGAGCGAATTCCAGTCCCAGATCCACCACTAGCTCTATTTGATCTTAGTCAAGTTTCATAGTTACTCCGATAAAAAAATCACACAAACACTAAGATTCCATTTATTTTTAGTTTTTATTGATTTTTAGAGTGAGAGGAAGGGAGAGGGATAAAGAGATGGAAACATTGCCCTAACCAGTTTGGCTCAGTGGATAGAGCGTCAGCCTGCGGACTGACGGGTACCAGGCTCAATTCCGGTCAAGGGCATGTACCTTGGTTGCGGGCACATCCCCAGTAGGGAGTGTGCAGGAGGCAGCTGATCAATGTTTTTAACTCTCTATCCTTCCCCTTCCTCTCTGTAAAAAAAAAATCAATAAAATATACTTTTAAAAAAAGAAAGAGAGAAACATCAATGACAGAGGAACATCATGGAACAGCTGCCTCCTGCATGCCCCCTACTGAGGATCAAGCCCACAGCCTAGGCATGTGCCTTGACTAGGAATTGAGCTGTGACCTCTTGGTTCATGGGTTGCCACGCAACCACTGAGCGACACCAGCTGGGCCAGTTTTTTTTTTTTTAAAAGCTGTCTTCTCATAGCTCACCCACTACATCTTAAGGCTAGAACAAAGAATTAGGGAGCCCTTCTCAGGCTCTCTCAGTGAAGACTGGGAATCATGCAAGTCTCAATGCCAGTTATAAAGTTTGATGTCAAGGCTTAATAGTTGATTTTCTAAACCATAAACCATTTATAGAATAATCTCTCATTCATTCATCTCATACTATGGGTCAAGCACAGCCCATGCCTAATCAGAGCTTCAAGTCTGGCAACAGCATGAAAGAAGAAAGAAAAAGAAAGACAAGAGTATAAATTATAGTGTATAATTCTTCCAACACGGTGAGGGATAGGTGTGCTAAAACAAAAACAAGTGTAATAGCTCAAGGACAACCATCCTCCCACCCCACCATTCTTTTTTGAAGGAAAAAAAAAAAAACTCAAAGAGAAAAGAAACACATTTTAAGCAATGAAATCCAGCCTAAAGCACAAGCTTTACATACCTATAGGAAGTGCTCTCTCCCAGAGCATCAGGGTTACAGGCCAGGCACTGAACAGTTGGAAACTCAGGAAGAACAGTTCACATGGAAGGAGAAAATGGCATAAATACACACCATTTTCTTGGAAAACTGGAGATGTTTCTGGGAGAACAAAATTTGGTGAATGCATTTTGGTACCTTGCAACATGTCAGCTAGTTTAATCAGGCACTCAGCACTGTGTCGCCTTAGAGGTCCCGCTAATGTTTGACTGTCCTGTCACTTCGGCAGGAGATGGGAAAGAACAGGGCTGGTCTAATGGCCCAGGTCTTGACAAGAACTTGGCCGCTCGCAAATGAGAATTTAGAAACAGTGTCAAGGACTAGCACCCCATTTTCAGGTGATAAAAATGCACTGGCTCTTAGTTTCCCTTCCTGACCAGTCAAATGAAAAGGTTGAAACAGATGACTACTAATGTGATTTCTAGCCTGAAACTTGTAGTACGTTCCTTCCAGGGAAGCTTGGAGATGAAACAAAGGTTGGACACTCCTTGTCTGTTCTCTGGATATAAAACCTGAAATTGATAAATAGATGATGATGAGTCTAATTCTAACAAACTGGATTATATGTTTGCAAACTAATTACATTCACAATATACTCACTGCCCTTCTTTCTATATTATATGAACAAATGTGGGAGCTAAGATGAAAAGATCCCTGTGGCCCATAGAGAGGTCTCCATGAACTGAAACTTTCACCAAACCTAGGCCTGCAGAAAACAGATGGCAGAGGAACTTAGAACAAGCATGTGCAAGCCAAGACCGGTTTGGCTCAGTGGATAGAGCGTCGGCCTGTGGACTGAAGTGTCCCAGGTTCGATTCCGGTCAAGGGCATGTACCTTGGTTGGGGGCACATCCCCACTGGGAGGTATGCAGGAGGCAGCTGGTCGATGTTTCTCTCTCATCGATGTTTCTGACTCTCTATCTCTCTCCTTTCCTCTCTGTAAAAAAATCAATAAAATATATTTTAAAAAAAGAAAAGAAAAAGAAAAAGCATGTGCAAGAGCTAAGGGTACACAAGGTTCAAAGATGACATTCAAGGGCATTAGTAAGCATAGTTATTCCTACTTTGGGCACTGATTTTAAAAATGTGGTTGAGCCCTTTACATGGTTAAGAAACAATCAATAAGCTTGTCTTTCGTATGTGAAGATGACTCAACGAATCCATTTAATAGGATGTGTGTTTGGGGATGTGTCTCAGCCTTTGTTTTGAAACATTCCCTCACTCACCCATTTATTTTCTCTCCAGATTCTTCTCCCATTAACAGGCTGGCAGAGGCTCAGCAGAGCTCAGCATAGGAAACAAGAGTTTTATATCCAACCAAGGTTCCAACTCACAACTTTAGACTCCCTGACATGATGTTAAAACAGATCCAGGCAGCCTAATTAAGGATCTGAATGTAAACCCCAGGCTGAACTTAGCTCCAAGCTACACAGTCTGCTTATTTTATCTTGCAAGATACAAAGAGCCAAGAATTCACTTATCTTGCCCTTCTCAGTGTTTTTTCCCCTCTGCCCGTCATGCACCCACTAACGAGGTCCCTATCTCTCCCTTCTGCCTCCTTCCTCTTTGGTGGCGCTGGTGCTTCTGTGGTCAAAATTCTAGAAGAGCCTGCATTTGACAGGGTTATGGGCTGTGAAAAGAAAAAGAGCAATTGATTCCTTCATTCAAACAGCACCTATTAAATGCAATCAAGTGCAAGTTAGGATAGGCCTTGCAATCTTGGAAAAAGTGAAGCCACTGCTACCTCCAGAGAATAATGCAGGAGGTACCTGGACTGAAAGTTGAAAGGAAGTTAATCATTGAAGCTACTCCTCTTAGCCTGGAAATATGGATCCGTGTCCCATCTCAGGGAGCAGAATGCAGCGTGCAGTTATGATAGAATGAGCACTGTCCCAACCCTACCAGGCTTTTCAGAAACACACAGCAGCTATTCAGCAGCCACAATGTTTGGCATTTGTTTCCTGCTTCCAGTTGCAGTGATACGGTGTTCACTTAGATCCCTAATACCCAGTAGGGTTACCCTGTCCTATTAATACTTTCCTTATGTAGAACTATTTTTAAAAAAATATATTTTATTGATTTTTTACAGAGAGGAAGGGAGAGAGATAGAGAGTTAGAAACATCGATTAGAGAGAAACATCGATTAGCTGCCTCCTGCACATCTCCTACTGGGGATGTGCCTGCAACCCAGGTACATGCCCTTGACTGGAATCGAACCTGGGACCTTTCAGTCCGCAGGCCGACGCTCTATCCACTGAGCCAAACCGGTTTTGGCCTTATGTAGAGCTATTGAGAGGCCCCTGAAATAAAGTAGGCACACATCACGGCAATAAATACACGGAGAAGTGCTATTGGATGATAATCCTGGACTGCAAATCATAACTGGCCAAACATTTGTTGAACACCTATTGTGGGCAAGGTACTGTATTAGGTTTCTATAAGGCCCTACAGGACCTGGCACTCCTCACCCATTTTCTATCAGACCTCATTTCCTACCCTCCAACTGCCAAGTACATACTCTGCTCCAGCTAACTATATTGGCCTCCCTGTTTCTTAGACCTGCCAGGTATGTGCCCAACTTAGGATCATCACATAGCTAGCTGTTCCTGTTGGCACTTCCTTCCTCTAGGTATGCTCAGGGCTAACTCCTTCCCCGTCTTCCAGTCTTTGCTCAAATATAATCTTCTCAATGAAACCTACAATGAACACCCTTTACAAAATTATAGTCTTTCCAACTCTACTTCCCAATCCCTTTTACCCTGTATTCTTTTTTACTTTTCCCATTGCCCATATTGTCTAATAAGAGACTATATATTTATGTGTTGATTATGTGTTCTCACTAAAATGTGAGCTCCACAAGAGGAGAGATTTTGTTGTTGTTTCTATTTTGCTCACTGATTATCCCAAGTGCTTAGAAAAGTCCCTGCATATACAAGTGCTCAATAAATATTTGTTGCTTGAATGAGCGGAAAAAATTAATGAAGTCATATATATTGCCCACTGTCCAGTACGGCTTCACCTAAACCAGTGGTCGGCAAACTGCAGCTCACGAGCCACATGCGGCTCTTTGGCCCCTTGAGTATGGCTCTTCCACAAAATACCACATGTGGGCGCGCATGTACAGTGCGATTGAAACTTCGTGGCCCATGCGCAGAAGTCGGTATCTTGTGGAAGAGCCACACTCAAGGGGCCAAAGAGCTGAATGTGACTCGAGAGCCGCAGTTTGCCGACCACTGGGCCATGTAAAACAAAAAGGGACTTTGACATCTTGTTCTAAAACTCTCTGGGCCCCAGACTCCACATGAATTTTATTGAGCAAATTTGAGGTTACCGTCACTTTCTCCTTACATGTAATCTTCCGTTTATTTCCAATAATATTTAAATAAAGTAAACATGCCAATGACCAATGACTGAAGAAGACTACCCCTATACATTCATAACTGACTTCTCAGAGGTTACTGTGACTTTTTTGCTCTGGTTCCTCTCTCCTTCCCCTTCCTATGGATCTGTCACCATCTCCCATTTTCATTCTCTCCACTGTCCGACTCTGGTCTCATCCACTACCGCAGTTTCATTTTTTCACTCTACAGAGGTGATTCCCAAATCTAGACCACTTGAGCCTCATCTCTTCTCCCAGCTTGCATTCTATGTTTCCTAGGTCTACTTAGATGATTCCATTTGAGTGTCTCATTGGTACATAAAAGTAAACAGGTTTAAAACTAAACTCCTTGTCTTCTCTTTGAGACTGGCTTCTCCTGACTTTCTACTTTCATTTGGGCAATCACCACCTCCCAGTCCCTACACTCAAATCCCGGCATATTCTGACTCACCTCCCTAAATGGGCCCCACCTCACCTAATCTAGCTGGTTGCCAAATCTTTCACCCTTTCCTGAATCCGTTCTCATCATCTCCAGGGCTATTACCTCATATCAGAATCCCAACTCTAACCCATTTTCGACAACCAAGTTAATTAGTTTTCATAAAGTGCAATTCTGATTTGTCAATCCCTTGCTCCGAAACTTGCAATAGCTCCCCCTTTCCTACTTTTGAGAACAAATTCCTTACTCTAGTATTCACCTCCCTACAAGAATCGCTCCTTTCTTTTATTTATTTTTTAATATATTTTTATTGATTTCAGAGAGGAAGGGAGAGGGAGAAAGAGATAGAAACATCAATGATAACAGAGAATCATCTATTGGCTGCCTCCTGCACGCCCTTACTGAGGACTGGGGAATGTGCTCAGACAGGAATTGAACCTTGACCTCCAGGTTCATAGGTCAATGCTCAACCACTGAGCCCGACCGGCAGGGCTACGTCTCTCATTTTTATAAATAACAGGAGTATGCGCTACTGTTTAAAGTTCTTCCCTAGACATTCAATTAGTTATATTAAATCTTCACATTAAGCTTGTCAGGAAAACATCGTCATCGGGTTTTACAGATGCGGAAACTAAGTTCCAGGTGACTTCCTGACAAAAGTGGTTTACTCAGAGCTGGTCCAAGGGCGCCAGCATCATGCTCCGCTCACTGCTCCTTCCACTATTTCCCATCTGCTTCTCATTTCCCTCACGCACTCAACTGCACAAACAATATTTGGTGAATGACATTACATTTTTAAAAAATCGCTAGATGTCAAATAAAGCAAACAAGCTGTGCATGGCTGGGATGCACAGCTTTCCACACACCTTTTTTACGCTTCTTTCCCGAGTAATCGGCAGCTTTCTCTCCAGTGACCCTCCCTCTCTCCACGCGAGAAAGCAGCGCAGGTCCCCAAGGAAACGCTGCTGCGCACGGCCCCTTTAAGGCTGCGGGCGGCGCGTGCCCACAGTCCCTTCAAATGGACCAATAACAGGGCGATGGGCGGTCTGTCGAGAACCAATAAACAACGAGGACACTGCGGGGTGTGCGGCGGCCTAAGCGGTTTCAAACGGCTTAGAACAGGCCCCTCGGATCTGACCCGGAGGAGGTGAGTGGCCGGTGGTCGCGACCCACCCTCCCAGGCCCCCGGGTCCGGGCGTCGCGCGCGCGGAGGGTCGCTGAACCCCGGGCGGGGTGTCTCCATGGACGCGCGCTCCGTCGCTCCACGAACCCGGCAGGTCTGACGCGGCGGATCGGGGCGGAGGCCCGAGACCCGCGGCTGGCAGGGCGGGGGGCGTGGGCGCTCTGGGGAGGCCCAGGCCGAGGCTGGGG
>NW_006296627.1:4358468-4365037 GCF_000327345.1 Myotis davidii | reverse complement strand
GATGCGGAAAGCGCAGGGCCGCGCCTGGCGGCTGATGGTGTTCCGAGACTGGGGCGGGGGCCCTGAGAAATGGCCCTGCTATCGTGCCCATCGCGTAGTCGTTGAATGAATGAATGAGTGAATGAGAGCCTGGGAGGGCCTTAGTGGTTGGTTGTGAAGGGCCTGTGCACCTGTGCTCCTACCGGCTTGCTGGGATTTTAACGATTCTGATCGTAGCGCTCAGTCCTTACGCCTGCGTTCCCTCTCCAAAGGTGTCAGTAGAGCCCAGGTATCTTTCCAGCTCTGAAGGTTTAGGGGAGGAGGGGAGGCAGTACAATAGCCAGCAGTTTAGATGAAGCAGGCCTTGGCCCTTTAAGGTGGAGGCTCGGGCAACTAGAGTCCTGCTTCTTAGCTGCTAACAGTCTTTGGCTGTTGGTATAGTTACCCTGCAATCGTGGTAATTGTCAGGCAGGATTTAAATGTATCCTGTTTTGTATCTGGGATAGAAAATTATGCAGGTGATGTCGCCAGGGTGGCTACTGTGTGTTAGAAAACATATTCGCGTTGGTAAACCTTCTCAAATTAAGTTGTTGGTTTTTTTCATTCACTATCAGTAGAGGGTGAAGTAGTTTTTGCAGAACTTGCCCCAAATTGATGCATGGCTCTAATTTAATTCTCATTGGGAACCAAGGCATCAAATCTTGACCCAGAAAGGCTGCCTGTGTTATTTTATACATAATTATAGTAATTGAAAACTCATTTCTGAAGAGGTGAACTCCTCCTATCTCCATTTTCATCACCCTGAAAAGTCCTTCTTTGACCTAAAGAGCCAATTTTTAAGCACCAATCTTTGGAAAATTTTAAGAAGTCTAAAAGATTTGGACTTTTCTTAAGTGACTAGACAAACTGTAATGTTTTTATAAAATGTGATGATGAGAAGGGATGAAATTGCTTTATTTTGCCAATATAAATTAAACCTACTTGGTAAACTCATGAGAAAAAAATTATACAAGTATTTAAAGAATGTTCATTCGGGCAATGGCAAGCAAAGATAGTCCATAACAATACACCTTATACTTTATTACTTTAAGGTTTTGATAATCAGGTACCAGTAAGTTATGAACTTCTACAGCCGATAGCCGAGTTTTAATTACAATAAATTTGAGTACCTTACTGTTATGAACACTGTTCATGGTTTTGGGGAGGCAATTAAAAATAATAAACATCTTTAACAATGCCTTACAGTGGTTCTCAACCTCTGGCCCTTTAAATACAGTTCCTCATGTTGTGACCCAACCATAAATTTATTTTTGTTGCTACTTCATAACTGTAATGTTGCTACTGTTATGAATCGTAATGTAAATATCTGATATGCAGGATGGTCTTAGGCGACCCCTGTGAAAGGGTCGTTCGACGGCCAAAGGGGTCGCGACCCACAGGTTGAGAACCGCTGCCATAGGATATAGTTTAATATCTTGATGGGGTATGAAAACTTTATATTGGAGTAAAGCCAGGTTCTCCATTTGTATGGGGTGCAGCGGCTACAGTGTTTTGGACAGGTTCAAGCCTCGGACTAATGAGAGGGCACAGTCCTCTTGTGGCCACGTGCAAGTCCCAGCTGGAGGGCAGAGCCTTCCCAGCACAAATATAGCCAACAGTATAGCTGTAAGCTTGAACCTGTGGTCCGAACATGTGACCCCACGCGCCTTGTGATAGAGTTCAGGTGCATGTAGTTGAGGGGTTGAAACTCACGAGAATGCTGTAAACAACTTGATCACGCCCCTACTTTGCCTCTGGCGTCTGCTATAAAATAAAGGTAAGGCTGGTGGGTGCTGGTGCTGTCTCCTCATCAGGGAGCAGCGTCCCACGGAGACCCAGCTTTCATTCTCTTACCTGTCTTTTCTTAATCCTTTCATCACCCCCACTCAGGATCACCCTTGACTGTGCTGACACGGCACACATTTGACTTAATAGAATCTCATTGGTTCATTCAACAAATACTGAGATTGATGCCCAACGTGTGTTAAACGTTGTTCTATCTAGATTCTGGGAGTACACTAGTGAACCAGAAAAAGCCAGTAACCTAAGGGAGTTTGACAGTTTTCTCTCTCACACACTTTGCTTCTATAATTCCTCTCGCTCAGCTCTGGTTCTTGAACAAAATAAATGCTCAAATACTTTTACTAACAGTGGCTACATTTACTGAATGAATACTCATTGGATGCCACGTTTTATCATTTTTAATCCTCACAACTTTTTACAGATGAGCAACTTGTTCAAGACCACACAACAGATAGAACTTGAATTTGGACCTGAGTTAGTCTGTCTCCAGGATCTTTGCTTTTAACTTTTAACCTACCATTCTACTGTGAAGTAATAGGATTTGTTAGGGAGAATTCAGGAGCAATTTCTGGGTTAGGTCTCCCCTGTTAATTCTTCTGTCAGAGACATGAGGAAATATGGATGATAGGCTTGGTAGTTTTCAGGAAAGATGGAGCAGTTCAGAATATAGTATTTACCATATTGGAGATGGACAGCTGTGACAGTGGGGGGAGTGCACTAAGAGGGAGCATAAAATCTAATCATTAATGGATTCCTGGTGGTCAGTGTTGAAGAGTTTTGAGATTCTTAGACGATTTCATATTTTTACCTCTAAAGTTCAGAATATGTTACTTGGTTTATTCCTGTCAGGGCAGTTGCCCTGTTTACTTGATGGATCTCAAACACATTAAGCTTATTCTTTTTGACCTTTGGATTTGCTGTTCTCTTCCTGGAACTACCCCTACCTCAAACCAGTCTTTGTATACAGGCTCCACTCAGATCTCAACTCAAATGTCATCTCTTTAAAGAGGCATTTTCTCAGCTCCCAATTAGAGTAGCCCTCCTGATCACTTTTATCTTACTTTCCTTTTTTATTTAGTAGCATTTATTGCTACTTGATAGGTCATTTATTGTTTGCTTGTATATTGTCTGATTTCCTCAGAAATGAAAGCAAAGTGTAGATTCCCCCCCCCCCCCATCTGTAAGGCTACCTCGATGCCTCAAACAACACTTTCAACAAAAAAAGTGGTCAAAAAATATTTGTTGAACAAAATTGGCCAAAACCGTGATGGTCTTCTCTATGTGCTCAAGTGATAAAGACAATATATAACTAAAGCTGGCTGTGTTACCAAGTCTTTGAGTGTAAGCAATGTTTCAGCAGACAAATTTGGAAAGTCTTCAACTAAGGAAACTGGAAAAATGATGATTTTAATGTTTGTATCTACTGAGAGGGAAAGTAGATCTGGCTCCCCACTTTTACTGTTTTCAATTTTTAGAAATTTTCAAATCTAGGGAAGTTTTTAGGGGTACTGGTCAAGTATATTGTAGGATTTCCCTCTATTAGAATTTATCTGATATTTTCTCATGCTTAGACTGGGGTATGGAAGAGAGAGGGAAAGACGGAGAGAAACACATCTATTGGTTGCCTCCTGTACAAGCCCTGACCAGGGCCCAAGCCACAGAGGAGACTGTAACCAAGGTACATACATTTGATCAGAATTGAACCCGGACCCTTTGGTCCACAGGCCAACGCTCTGTCCACTGAGCCAAACTGGCTAGGGCTAAAGTTCATTCTTTTTTTTTTTTCTCTTTTTTTTTTTCAGAGAGGAAGGGAGAGGGATAGAGAGTTAGAAACATCGATGAGAGAGAAGCATCGATCAGCTGCCTCCTGCACACCCGCTACTGGGGATCTGCCCGCAACCCAGGTATATGCCCTTGACTGGAATCAAACCTGGGACCCTTCAGTCCTCAGGCCGACGCTCTATCCAGTGAGCCAAACTGGCTAGGGCTAAAGTTCATTCTTTATGTTGTAAACTACTAAAGGTTTTGACAAATGCATAATGTCATTTATCCACTATTGGAATATCATAAGGATAGTTTCACTGTCCTAAAAATTCTCTGTACTTAACCATTTTCCTTTTCTTTCTCCCCTGTCCCAGGGCAACCACTGATGATTTATTGTTTCCATAGTTTTGTCCTTTCTAGATTGTCATGTAATTGGGATTATACAATATGTACCCTTTCGAACTGGCTTCTTTCACTTAGCAACATCTATTTAAGGTTTTTCCATGTGTTTTTGTGGCTTGATAGCTCATTCCTTTTTATTGCTGAACTAGAGGCCTGGTGCACAAAATTCTTGCAGGAGTAGGCCTTCCTTCCCCTGGCTGCCAGCACTGGCTTCCCTTGCAGCCCTGGTCTCATCTGGAAGAACGTTGGTCTAATTAGCATATTATGCTTTTATTATAGAAGACTAGAGGCTCAGTGCACCAAATTTGTGCACTTGGCGGGGGGTGGGGGGAGGTCCCTCAGCCCAGCCTGTGCCCTCTCACAGTCCAGGAGCCCCATGATCGATTGCCCCAAAGAGGTAGGACCCACCTACCGGCAGGATTCCTCAATGGATTTCCCCAAAGAGGTAGGCCTTGCTCACCCAGCCAGAGCCCCGCAATGGATCGCCCCTGCAGAGGGAGGACCCGCCCACACGCTGCAGCACCGCCAGGTAGCCTGGGCCTCTGTCTTTGGGGCGATGGATCATGGGGCTCTGCCATCGATCACCCCAAAGAGATAGGCCCTTCCCATCCAGCCAGGGCTCCGTGATGGATCGCCTCTGCAGTGGGAGGCCCTGCCCACCCACTGCAGTGCTGCCACGGGGTAGCCTGGGCCTCCCTCTGCAGGGCAATGGTGGAGCCCCCCAATTGATCAATTGCCCCACTGCCCGGTGCCCTGGGCCTCCCTCTGCAGGGTGATCATGGGACAATGGCCGGGCCCCCAACCAATTGCATCGCACCTGCCTTGGCTGGCCTGGTGCCAGTGGGTGTCATAGTGTGGTCATCCGGAAGGTTGTCTGGACGGTGGTTCTGTTGTTCGGCCGTTCGGTTGATTTGCATATTATGCTTTTATTATTATAGATAATAGTCCATTGTATGGATGTACCACAGTTTGTTTACCATTCACCTATTGAAGAATAGCTTAGGCACTTCCAGTTTTTGACAGTTATGAAAAAGCTGCTCTATACATTTGTCTACAGGTTTTTGTGTGCATATAAATTGATTTGGGTAAATACCTAAGTGTGTGATTGCTGGGTCATATGGTAAGAGAGAAAGAGAGATAGAAAGATACATCAATGATGAGAGAGAATCATTGATCAGCTGCCTCCTACACACCCCACACTAGGGATTGAGCCTGCAACCCAGGCATGTACCCTGACCAGGAATTGAACCCTGACCTCCTGCTTCATAGGTTGACGCTCAACCACTGAGCCATGTGGAGTGGCTCTATGTTTTTCAGCCTTTGTTTATATTAAGTCAGACATCAATTTATACAGTTCTCTCCAACTTCCAGAGGAAACTTATATCTCAAACATAAGTCCTTTTTATAATGTACTTTTTACTGAGATATAACTTTTTCCCCCTGATAACACTTAAGTGCCATAGAAAATATTGGTTTCCATGTTGTTTATTCCTGGGATATGAGACGCATTCAAAGCATAATTCTGACTCAGTTGGAATGGTCAGACATTTTTGCATAGATATGATATCAGATAAGCCATGGTGACTTTAGGTCTCTTCAAACATGATTTTTGTTCTTTTATTGAGATAAGAAACCTACTTTTTGTGATAACTTAATTATATTTCTTAGAGGTTTGTTGGTAAAGTAACTTTTAGATTCTTTCTATAAAGGTGAGAAAAAGTTGAGTAGTTTCAAGTATTTTTTGAAATGAAATTCATTTGTTTAATGTGGATGCCATTTTTCTCTTTTCAATAATAAGGCTTAAAGTAGCATTTTATTTTTCTGAAAGTCAATTACCAAGAAATAAATCAAAAAAATCTTTTTAGCGGGTATCACATTTTTTTTATTGATTGCTTTTAAAGAGAGAGGAAGGAGGGAGGGAGAAAAAGAGAAACATTGATTTGTTGTTCCACTTATTTATGCATTCATTGGTGATTCTTGTATGTGTTGTGACCAGGGATCAAACCTGCAGATTCTCTTCTGTTTTACTCCTATGCATAGATAATCTACACTAATAAAAGAGAAAAATGGTAATTGGCGTACAATGCTACCCTTTTCATTGGCTAATCAGGGCTATATGCAAATTAACTGCCAACTCAGATGGCAGTTAACTGACAACAAAGATGGAGGCTCATTTGCATATGTAGGCACAATGCAGGGAGGCGAAAGGGAAAGCAGGAAGAAGCCCCCTGCCACTGACAGTGATCAGAAACCCAGGGGGTAGCTAAGAGCTGGGGGGCAGGGCAAAGGCAGCCCTGGGGCCGCCTTTGCCCTGCCCCCCAGTTCTTAGCTCCCCCCTGGGTTTCTGATCACTGTCAGTGGCAGGGGGCTTCTTCCTGCTTTCCCTTTAGCCTTACTGCATTGTGCCTACATATGCAAATTAACCGCCATCTTGTTGGCAGTTAACTGCCAATCTTAGTGGGCAGTTAACTTGCATATAGCCCTGATTAGCCAATGAAAAGGGTAGCGTCGTACGCCAATTACCATTTTTCTCTTTTATTAGTGTAGATAATTTTTGTCACCCTGGTCTTCCCCATTAGGAT
>NW_006296627.1:4340774-4357992 GCF_000327345.1 Myotis davidii | reverse complement strand
GCCATCACAAGATGGTGGGGCCCACAGTGGGGGCGGATCCGGCCACTCTGCGCGCCTGCTGCTGGAGTCCCCTCAGCCCCGCCGGGGGCCTCGAGTCCTCCTGCACTCCCCACTGACTGAGTCTCAGGTAACCAGGGCCGGCTGAAGCTTGCACTGTTGGCAGTGGCAGCAGCAGAGGTGTAATGGGGCGTCGCCTTTCCCTGATTGCCGGGTTGCCTCCCACCCCTGAGGGGGCTCCCAGTATGAGAGGGGGCAGGCTGGGCTGAGGGACACTCCCCCCCACCCCCCACCCCCAGTGCACGAATTTCGTGCACCGGGCCCCTAGTATTTAATAAATCATTTTCTGAACAGTTTCCATTTGTCTTGTTAAGGAGAATATTACTACCTTAATTTGTTGGATTATGAAGTTTTTACATGTCCAGTTGTCTCTTCATGCTCTAGTAAAGAAAAGCAATAACCAAAATAAGATGAGCTATGTGTAGACTATGATATTTGGTAAGAGATCTAGTTATTCAGAAATAGTCTATGCATTTATGACAAAAGATAGAAACCCCCATAATAATAATCTTGAGTTCTGATGTCAGAGACTGGGCTGTACAATCAGTGGATTTTTTTCCTCTCTGAATTTTTAATTCAATAATGAGCACCGTACTGGATATTATTCATTTGTGTGTATGCACTGTACTATGCTTATTGAGATTATCTGTATTCCTGTGTCAAAGAAAGTGTTGGTCATACCTTTTATGATAAATACTTATTCAGTATTCATTTCGTATCATACTCTCAAAGAAAAGCATGAGTAAGATACATTCCAGCCCTTGCCCTTCAGGTGTTCAAAATCTAATGAAAATAGTGTGAAAAACTTAATGGGCATATAATGAAATAATATCTTAATTACCTAACTCAAAAGTATTGTTGACTTAGCCTTCAAGTCTCAAATAAGGGTAACCATCTAAATAAGGGTAACCTGGTCTGCTCCCTAGTAAAGGGCCTATCCTTTGGAATCTAAATTTCCACTTGAACCCCTATTTGGGATGGAAGATGTTAGGGCACTTACTAATTGTCTTCAGCTTCACTAACTTGAGTCCTTCACTGGTCTGGTGGTGATTTAAGGCTTTAGTAAGGTGTGTTTTTTTTATGTAGTTTAGGTGGATGAATACAGGCTTAAACACACACCACACACACACACACACACACGCGCGCGCGCGCACGCACACGCACACAGGTCAGATAGCGCTCATTTGTTTAGAGCATAGCCTAATACAGTGGTTCTCAACCTTCTGGCCCTTTAAATACAGTTCCTCGTGTTGTGACCCAGCCATAAAATTATTTTCGTTGCTACTTCATAACTGTAATGTTGCTACTGTTATCAATCGTAATGTAAATATCTGATATGCAGGATGATCTTAGGCGACCCCTGTGAAAGGGTCGTTCGACCGCCAAATGGGTCGCGACCCACAGGTTGAGAACCGCTGGCCTAATACAACAAGTTTCCAGATACAAGGTTGTGGGTTCGATCCAGGTTCAGGGCACACACAAGAATCAACCAGAGAATCATAAATGGATGGAACAGCACATTGATGTTTCTCTCTCTCTCTCTCTCTCTCTCTTTCTCACTCTCACTCTCACTTTCTTTCTCTCCTTCTCTGTCCCCTTCCCCCCTCTAAAAATCAAATTAATTTAAAGAACACAAATATATTTCTTGACATATGAAAGAGACACAAAATACAGTCAAACCTTGTAATCTGAGATTGAGGAAAAATTACTCTTATGAAAAGAAAATTAAAACTCATTGATAACCTACCGGATAGCTCAGAAACCATTACTTCCTGAAATATTACTAATCCAGTTTCTCCTTCAATTTTCTCAAGAATTCTTCATATTAAATTAGATGAATGAACAATTGTATTTGCATGCAAGCTATATATATTTTTAATTTCAGGCAGAGGAAGAGAGAGAGAAACATTGGTCAGTTGCCTAATTAAACCCCCCACCTTTTGGTGCACTGGAATGATGCTCCAACCAACTGAAACACACAGGCCAGGACCATGCAAGACTTCTTTAATCTAGATACATAGACTTGTGGTGAATTGTTGGCCAGTTTTTGAAAGAATACATTATATTCACAAGAAGACTGCTATTTTTCTATTTCTCCTGCTATTACCTTCCATGATATATCATTGTCTGGGATTCCTGGGAATGTAGAGAAGGAAGTCAGTGAAAGAGTGAGTGAAGCAGCACAGGCTGCCAGAAATCTTTTCTGGGCCTTTTAGTTGCCATTTGAAGAACACTGACTGCTCAAGTTAATGAAGTAAGCAGCTTACATAATAGGGGCTACATATTTATACATCCTGATGCTTTGGCTATCTCCTACAGTTTTTTTCACCCTTGGAGAGGGATTAGGATTATGATACTAGGAACTGGTCATCTCCTTTGTTTCTGGGACATTACTTGTGTTGCCACCGAAAAGGAGTTCTTCCCAATTGTGCTGGAGTCCTCCTGGTTGGTCCTTAATTTTGCCTCTTGCCTTAGAAACCCTGTGGGCTCAGCAGTGATCAGCAAACTGCGGCTCTTTGGCCCCTTGAGCGTGGCTCTTCCTAAGCCTTAGGAGTACCCTAATTAAGTTAATAACAATGTACCTACCTATATAGTTTAAAAAATTTGGATCTCGAAAGAAATTTCAATCGTTGTACTGTTGATATTTGGCTCTGTTGACTAATGTGTTTGCCGACCACTTTTCTGCAGACCTCTGGGGGAAGAGAGGTGGCCCCTTTAATCAGTTAGCGTTTGCGGGAAGGGGTCCAGGAAGGGGCGGGCACTCTGACAGCGCGCTCTGGGCCCCGCCCCTGGAGGAGGGGTTTCCCAGCGGGCCAGCCGCACCAATGCCACCGCCTGCGCGGTGTGCCTGCTGATTCTGCTGGAACACTAATGCCCTGACCTCTCCCTGCCTGGGGAGCGTAAGTGTCAAACTGCGGTGAGGGTCTGGCATCTCTTGCCCTTGCCGGAAGCCCTGGTGGACAGAACAGGGGACTTTTCTGGCCTATCCGAGGGCAGTGAAAGAGCGTAAACAATGCCGGCTTCAGTGAGCTAAAACCTGGGGCATCTGCTTTACTTCTGGGTGGCGACAGCGGCCGGAGAGTGCTTCTTCGGGTGTGCAGTGATTGAGGGGCGCCTACAACCTGGCTTTGCCTCCCCTCGCTCCTGCTTAGAGTGAGGAGAGGGTTGCTTTTCCCCGAGTACAGCCTTGTTGAACTGGATGGGGACAGCTGAATCCAGTGCCTTTGGGCCTTGGATCCTTACCCAGGATTTGGAGACCCGAGTAGCTTCGGGATGAGTAAGCGTTAGGTTTTCACCTACCTTGGTACGATTGAGCAGTAACTCACAAGTTGACCCAATTCACAGTCAGGTTTAGATTTCAGCCTCCCCGGAGGCCTGTGTTGTTGTCAGGTCCACCTTTTGGAGACATTGACAGTGATCATCTGTTAGGGAGAGTCCAGTTAACTTTCTTTAACTGATGTGTAGCACGATGTGAAAGAGATAACTCTTTACCCTTTCTTCTCTCTGAAGGAATTTATGGGAAGCCACCATCCCAAGACTAGAACAGCAAGCACACCCAAGTTTGTTCAGAAAACCTGCTAGAGAAGCCATTTAGATTTCTGATCTCTAATAATACAGAATACTCCAGCAAGAGGATAGTACTTGTCCTTGTTAATGGGAATTACCTGGAGGCAGTGATGTTTTTTAAATTAAAGGAAAATCTTGCTATTTTGTTACTGGCTACTTAGAGATTTTGTTTGGCTTGGCCAAATAATAAAAAGCTTTAATTTTATGCCAGTTACATAATTGTTATGCTTCTTTAACCCAGTTATTTATTCCTAGACATGGTTTGAGTAAAGATTCCTGGGCATGTTTGTGTATTTTGTTTTGTCCTTGTTTTTGGAACTATTTTCTTTTTGCAGTGAAACTATCATCATACCTCATTCATTAGTCATTCAAAGGGTTGATTTTTGAGTGGGAAAAATTTTTCCTTAAACTTCTCTCAGACTCATTCTGTGCTTCTGCAGTAGCCAGAAGTGAGAGTCTAGGAATGGTAATCAAATCCAAATCTCTTGTAATGTAATAGTGAAGAGCTTTTGTAGGTCAAGGACTTGGAAATTAGCCATAAAATAGTTTTGCTGCTTTAAGCTTCTTCCCAAGTAGAAAGCTAAAACAATTTATTTAATAGCTGTATAATTATTCTTATAGACCAGTGATGGCGAACCTATGACACATGTGTCAGAGGTGACACGCGAACTCATTTTTGATATATATATATATATATATAGTAGTTCAAATTAATTTTATTAATGATTCTCTTCGTTGGCAATTTTATTCATTCATTAAGCATCAAGCCTTGCTATGTAACTAAAGCTTGGTTTTCTGTGTCTATGTTCATCCTGGTGCCACATTTCTAACCACTTGAAGTTCATATTTCTCAAGTATAAAATGAAACCTTTATTATTTGTTTTATGCTTTTGTTAATCTCAAAGAAAGATTTTCCTTTACAACTGGTAGAGTGAGCTCTCAATGAAATAACAGTTGGAGGCGGGGTTGGACTGCTTGGGTAATCCCAAATTAGAATTAACTATCATTCTAATTAACTAAATATCATTCATATTAACTATGTCATTCCTCTCTTAACCAAGCACAGGTAACAGTGTTTTAAGGCATAATTGGGTAGTTAGGCTTGATTATTAGCCAGCTGCTGATTAGAGATGATTCCCTTTTACCAACTAACTGCATTTTAAATTTCTCTAAATTAAAATGTGTCCTTTTGGAGACAAATAAACTTGTCTTGTATATATTCTTTCATTTGCTCTTTATATTTTCATTGAGTTAGGTACTCACCAAAATAAATATTATTATTTATAAAGTGTGAATAGTTTTCACTGTACATGATCTAGAAACCAGATGCTGATAAACTGTAAGAATTTAACCAAACTAGGAATCAAGAAATCTCTTGTAGCCCGGCCGGTGTGGTAGAACAATCTCCTACTTAAGTGACTACTGCACACATCTGCACTTGTCTGGCATGCATCTCAAACTCATTTTGTCCAAAACTCATCTTTATCCCTCTGTTCTACCCATTTTACATTTACTCAGTAAAGACATTCTTTGACACTCCTTATATCTCTAAAATTCATCCACTTTTTTCCATCTGCATTGCTACTACCCTTAGGTGCAAGCTACCATTGTTTTTCATTTAGACCACAGCCTTCTACCTTATTTCCCTCCATTGTTACTGTCTTCCAAGCTATTCTTTTTAAAATATATATATATTTCTTTATTGATTTCAGAGAGGAAGGGAGAAGGAGAGCGAGATAGAAATATCAGTGATGAGAGACAATCATTGGTCGGCTGCCTCCTGCACGCCCCCTGCTGGGATTGAGCCTGCAACCCAGGCATGTGCCCTTGGCCGGAATTGAACCCAGGACCCTTCAGTTCGCAGGCTGATGCTCTATCCACTGAGCCAAACCGGCTAGGGCTCCAAGCTATTCTTTTTTTTTTTTTAATATATTTTATTGATTTTTACAGAGAGGAAGGGAGGAAGAGGGATAGAGAATTAGGAACATTGATGAGAGAAACATCGATCAGCTGCCTCCTGCACACCCCGTACTGGGGATGTGTCTGCAACCAAGGTACATGCCCTTGACCAGAATCGAACCTGGGACCCTTCAGTCCTCAGGCCGATGCTCTATCCACTAAGCCAAACCGGTTAAGGCTCCAAGCTATTCTTTACATTGCTTTTACATTTGCAGTACATGGTCTTTAAAAACTGCAAGTTTGATAGTATATGTAATTTTTTCTACTTAATAATCCTTCAAAGTCTCCTTTTACCTTTGAGATAAAGTCCAAATTCTGTAACATTGTTAATAAGACCCTCTAGGTTTTGATCTTTACTTTCCAGCCTGACTCTACAGCCCCTTACTTTCCTTGTTGCATTTTTACTAGTATACTTTACCTTCGCTTAACTTGTTTCAGTTTCCCAGACCACCATAATAAAAGAAATTAGTATAGGTGCTATGTCTATTTTTAAACTCTTGTCTCCATTTCTGTACTAATCTCTGAATAAGTTTGTGAACCAGCACAAGTCTTCTGACCACAGTATGTGTAGTTCTGAATGGTACTACAACCACATGGATGAATTTTACAAATGAAATTTAAAAAAAAATTTATTTATTGAATTGAGAGAGAGAGAGGAAAGGAGGGGGAGGGGGAGAGTGTGTGTTAGTGTTGTTCCATTTATTTATGCTTTCATTGGTAGATTCTTGTATGTGCCCTGACCGAGGATCAAACCTGAAACCTTTGCATATCAAGACCACACTCTACTCAACTGAGCTACCCAGCCAGTGAATGAAAAAAGCAAGTTATTGAGGATTACAAATAGTATAACATGTATCTAAAGCGCAAAATCAAGTGCAATTAATTTTGTTATTTAGGGATAGTACCTATGACTATGGCATAGAACTAAACAAACTTTAAAAAAGTGCTTCTGTAGGAAAGAAAGAGTAGGAAAAGAAATGCACAGGTGCACTAATATTGGTAGTGTTCTCATTTTCAGATTGGATGGTAGGTCAACTTTATTATAATGCTTCATAATTCATGTTTATATAAAAATTAAAGTCTAAATTAATTTCATAATTAACATAATTTTGGGAGGGAATTAGTAGAGAAGTGCTTTTTTCCTTAGTATATCAATCATGGAAGAAGACAAAGACAGAGCAAAAGTCCTTGTCACATGCATACACAAATACTGTGTCCATTATGTCAGTGTCTGGGGAAATTTAGGTATGAAGCAAGCCTTTCTTTTTAATAGAAAGATCATAAATACTAACTTTTAAAAACTCAGACTGTAGCGTAATAGAAGCCATTTCAGAAAGAATAATAAAATGGCATCTAAATTTTCTACAAGGCACTAAAGTTGGATAACCTTCATGTTTCCAAAAGTAACTAATAGGGAAAAAAAAGATGAGTATTGTAGTAAACTCATAGAATACCAAGAACTGAATATTGTTGTTCACATTCTCTTGGTTGGAAAATGTTTTAAAAGATTCATGGAGCCCTAACCGGTTTGGCTCAGCGGATAGATCGTCAGCCTACGAACTGAAGGGTCCCAGATTCGATTCCAGTCAAGGGCATGTACCTTGGTTGCGGGCACATCCCCAGTAGCGGGTGTGCAGGAGGCAGCTGATGAATGTTTCTCTCTCATCGATGTTTCTAACTATCTATCCCCCTCCCTTTCTCCCCAGTAGTGTGTGTGCAGGAGTCAGCTGATTGATGTTTCTCTCTCATCGGTGTTTCTGATTCTCTATCCCTCTCCCTTCCTCTCTGTAAAAATCATTAAAATATATATTTTTTAAAAAGACCCAATGTAAAAAATAAAATAAAAAAAATAAAAGATTCATGGAGTGTTTCTCTTTGAAAATGAGATAGGAAAGATTGCTTTTGTAGCTCAAACTTGTGCCAGGAAAGTAATGTTAGAGGTTTTTAACCGAGGCTGCACATTAGAATCACCTTGGGACTTAAAAAAATAATTTATTGAAGTGTTAGGCGAACGTGATAACCACTACACTACAGAAACAGGCTTAATGAAGAAACTAAAGAATATTTTTTAAAAAGAAAAAGATTTCAAGAGGATTACCCCTCTTCTTTTTTTCATGTATTTATATACTGTACTAGGGACCCAGTGCACGAATTCATGCACCTTTGAAAGGAACTGTGGACTGCGAAGCTGCGGTGGGCATAGGGGCGGGTCTCGGCCCATCTTCCACGCTCCTGCCCATTCCTTCCCTCCGCGGCCCCCGGTTCCCTCTCTGCCGGCAACCCCGCTCCGGCCGCCATCACTCCCGCTCACTGACAGTGCCTGCCCTGCTTGCACCCACTGACAGCACGGAGCAATTGGGGCCGATGCCAGTAGCGGGTGCAAGCAGGGCCAGCACCAGCAGTGGGTGTGTGTGGGCAACTGCTACCCCATTGCCCTTCAGTAGCAAGGGGAAGTGGAGAAGTCCTTGGGTGATCAGGGCTGGCAGTGGGTGCGAGTGAGGCCAGCACTGGCAGCAGATGTGAGCGCCAGGCGGGACTGCGGCTCGCAGGAGCAAAGAATTTTCAGTAACCACCAGAGGCTCACACCGATGACAGTGGCCAGCGCCCTACCTTGGTCTGGCGCCCCCACTTACCTGCTCCACCATCCCACCACGACCAATGCCCGCCATGTTTTGCACGTGCGCCCCCTGGTGGTCAGTGCATGTCATAGCGACCTGCTGTTTGATTGTTCCACCATTTGGTCTATTTCCATATTAGGGTTTTATATTTAGATATATATATAGATATGCGTTGAAAACAGTCTGGAAGGACTCAAGTGGACACACACTTTAGTGTTCATCAAAGTGGTGAAATTGTGTTTTAATACTTTTCTTCTTTATATATTTTTTGTACTTTCCAGATTTTCTGCAGTTAGCATAAATGACTTTTATAAGCAGAAATAAATGTTACCTAAATGAATAGAATAAAGTTATTGAACAAATGTTGACTGTAAACCTCTCTAAAAATTGTTTAAATATAAGGTTTATAAAGGAATAATTCATTCAGGAATTTGATTTTTTACTAGTTTACATAAATATTGACTAAAGTCATATTTGCCATAATTAGATAGAGAGTTGGGTAGCATTGAGATTTTTCCATATGGATTACTTTCTATAAGGAATTTTAGGTTAACAGTTGAAAGTATGACATTCTTTGAAACTCTTCTCTTACCCCTTTTTAAAAATTGATTTGAGAAAGAAAGGAAGGGAAAGGGGAGAGAGAGAGACATCCATTTGTTGTTTTATTTATTTATGCATTCATTGGTTGCTTCTCTGGGTGCCCTGACCAGGGATCAAACCCACAGCCTTGGCATAACACTCCAACCAAGTGGGCCACACAATCCAGGGCCACATAACTACTTAAGTGACAAAAGTTACATTCATTTCACAGGGTAAAATAAAATAAAATACCTGCTGGTTAAGAGGCCAAGTAGCTCAGCTCTTCTGTTTTATTCTCTCTTTGTCATGTATCTAAGAAGTTCCCATTGGCGAAATATTTAAGCGTCTTTTTTTTTTAACAGATATCTGTCCTTTCTAGATTTATTTAGAGTTTTTTATTGACTTTTTTGTGTGTTTACTTTTAAAATGCTCTATTAATGTAATTAAATGGGTATTATAAACAAAGTGGGTTTTAAATTTTATTGGTGCATCATGATAAAATAAAAATCTGAGAAAAATCATTTTGTCTTAAGAGACTGCTGGATGCTAGAATTAATAGGTATCGATTTTTATTTGGCCAGGAATTATTGTTAATTCTAAGGAGAAACTGGAAGCACAATGGGAGATGACAGTGAGTGGTTGAAACTGCCAGTTGATCAGAAATGTGAACACAAGGTGAGACTTTACTGGAACTCAAATTTCAGTATATCGGCTTGTTTTGTTTGCAGCTATACTGTGTAGTATAGTTAAAACCTGCCCAATGATTACATAGTACAACTGAAAAAAACATACTTTTGGAGATTGGGTAGTTTAAGCAGGATGACTCATGTTTGAACTATCACATCTTTAATGCCATATTCCAAAGAAGTAATAATACTTGAATACTTTGTATCCAATTGAAATACATTTAGAATGGCCTGTTACGAATTTTAGATGACCCTAGTAGAATATCATAAATACTAAATATTTACAAGAAAAAGTTTATTAGCTAATTTTTTTAAAAAGTATCTTAATTTCCTTAACTCCTTTTTTGTTTCCACTCATGGTGTCTTTTGTTTAGATTATCTGGTATAGGGTAGTTATTTTTCCCTTCCCCTTAATTAACAATAAATAATAGTATTATTAAGTTTTGTTTTTTAAAATACAACGTTTCTTTTAGCTGTGGAAAGCAAGGTTAAATGGGTATGAAGAGTCCCTGAAGATCTTCCAGAAAATAAGAGATGAAAAGAGCCCAGAATGGTCCAAATTTTTAGGATTGATCAAAAAATTTGTGACTGATTCCAATGCAGTGGTTCAGTTGAAAGGATTAGAAGCTGCGCTTGTTTATGTTGAAAATGCCCATGTAGCAGGAAAGTAAGTAGTTTCTTTTCAACTATTCTGTTAAAAAACCCTGTCTGATGCTACCTGGATTAACCTATGTATATTTATGGATCACTGTTCTTAGTTATTAGCACTTTTGGAATATATTCATTTTCTTTCATAGTTCCTTGATACTTGCAGGGCTTTTGGTGTTTTGTTTTGTTTTCAGTCTTTATCTGTTCTCAGAAGTACATGAGATCTCTAACGGGGAACAAATTAGCAATCAGATCTTGAGTTCCTACCTTAAGTTTTGATGAACAAGTAATGTTTTCTCCTTTTGAGCCTTTCCTTCTAGACTAAGAAGGAAAATCTTCAGTAACTTCTAGAAGAAACTGAGAGGTTGTTAGCAAAGGAATGATCAGAATTGCACTGAAAATATTTGGGCATTACAAAAAAGTTTTTCTAAGATCCCAGCTAGGTGATCTTAGAATCACATCATTCTTCCTGTGACCATTAGGTATTTTTATCTCTTAGGAGAGGCAATGCTAACTAAATGACCTCTGTGACTCTCAGCCTGTTTGACTTGAGCTACAAATGGTAGATGTTTCTAGTGACTCCTCTCTCCCATACCTCTTAAACCTGATTTTTCTAACTAATCTTTATGTCATTGAAAGGACCCTCCTCCCCATACACATACACCCACAAAAGGGGGCCATTGACTTAATTGCACAAGAAATATATATTGACTTACTTCAAAGATTATACTAATAAAAACAATCATAATTTGAGAGTTTTGTTAACATCACCAAGTTTTTCTTGCCATTAGTAAAGTCATTCCTTTTTTAAATTTCATTTTCTTCTGATTCCAGAAACTTTTTTGACAAGTGCTACATGTAATTCCAGCCCACTCAATTCCTCCAATTTCCAATAGTACAAGTGTTATTTAATTTAGAAGAGATTCAAAGCAATAAAGTTACTGTAGTCTTACCAAGGAGTTGGGAGCAGCCTTTTATTACTAAAGGTGTATATCCATTCCTTCTGTGAAGAAATTCCCTTAAGAGGTGTTTAAAATTATTATTTTTTAAAATTCCACAAAATCGAGAACTTCGTAATCCTACTTTTGTATAATATATCTGTGTGTGTATAGAAAGATCTGGAAGTGGTGGAATTTCAAGGGATTTTTGTTTTCTTGTTTGAATTTTCTACATTTATAAACAGTCTATGGTTCTGTGTTATTGTCTGGTATGAATGTCTTAAACCTTTTCACTTTACTCTTGTGTAATAGAACCTTGAGACCAAATGTTCAATCCTAGTTTTTTAATATTTTCAAACATAAATTTAAAAATTTAGAGACTCATTTAAGCATTTTAAAAAGTAACTGTGTATCTCCCCCCCTCACACCCCCCCCCACACACACACACACACATTGCCTTACATGACCTTTTCTAGCTCTTCCTACTAAAGGTGTGTTTTGTGTGTGTGGTTGTTGTTTATAATCTATATTACAGAACTACAGGAGAAGTTGTATCAGGTGTTGTAAGTAAAGTGTTCAACCAGCCCAAAGCCAAAGCCAAGGAGCTAGGTATCGAGATTTGTCTGATGTACATAGAGATTGAGAAAGGAGAGACTGTGCAAGAAGAGCTCCTAAAAGGCCTGGACAGTAAGAACCCCAAGATTATAGTGGCCTGCATAGAGACCCTGAGGAAGGCCTTAAGGTAAGACCTTTTCTTTTTGTATTCGTTCTATTAACTAGGGTGTCTCAGTTGAGTTTGAGTTCCTGGTTTAAACAGAAATAAAAACTGCTAGACTTGACTTGGCACCATACCCATCAGGAAAGTGACTTAGAAAAGCTGAACTCATTCCTCGAGTGTGGCACTTTGTATTTAGTAATTTTAGCCTTCAAGTGTATTGCATAGTTATTTAAGTTTCTTCCTTTCTCTCTCTTCCTCTTCCTCTCTCTCTCTCTTTCTTTCATAGTAGGGGACTTTATTTTTTTGTGGGTTTGTTTTGTTTTGTTTTTAATCCTCACCCGAAGATGTTTTTCCATTGATTTTAGAGAATGGAAGAGAGAGGGAAAGACAGAGAAATATCAGTGTGAGAGAAACACATCTATTGGTTGCCTCCTGCACGCCCCCTGACCAGGGTGTGGGCCAGGGAGGAGTCTGGTACAACCACGGTACATGCCCTTGACCGGTATTGAACTCGGGACCCTTTGGTCCGCAGGCCGACGCTCTATCCCCTGAGCCAAACCAGCTAGGGCTTAAATTCCTTTCTAATGAAGATGAACAGGGAATATTTCTGACCTGTTCTTAGATAATGAATTGGTCTTTTTGTTGAAAAGCACTCCTCGGGGTATTTAAGCAGCTCTTTATCTGAAATAAATTTATAAACTTTGAAGTGTTGGCTATCCACAGTTTGTTGGCTAAGGTAGACCTTTGTTTAGGTGCCTTTTTATAAAATAGAAGCCAATGCTATATGCCTTTAAACAGAAGTACAGCAATAGCAAATAGAAAATAACTTACTCTTATGCAATAAGTTATTTTCAGTCTTAGAATTTGGTGGTGAAGTTTTTCATGAATAAGTGGTTGTAATTTGCTGTGAAAATCTGAATTAGACAGACCACTAGACCTGATTTGGCAGTCCTTATCTGATATCCTATCCCCCAAACCATCCACGTGAGATACTTTAGAACAGCGGTCACCAACCGGTGGTCCGCGGACCACTGGTAGTCCACGAGGTCCAAAAGGTTGGCTACCGCTGCTTTAGAAAACAGCTCTACTGAAACCCTAAATGTGTGACCTACGGAAGTGAAGATCATGTCAACTCAACTCTCTCATGATTTTGCATATGACCTACTTCTTGGAGAAAATGCTTCCTTTGGTGTTTATCTTAATAAAAGTATCAAAATTTTTAAATTTTGTTAAACTATCTTCAGTTTATGTCTTAAACTTACGTTGTCTTTCATTCGGTTCATAATGTTCTTTTATAAAATTTGACTTTCACTTAGATTCTTGTGAAATAAATGTTTCCTCATGTCTAGCCTATTATTATAGTAGGCATGTATTTTTATGAATAGTAAATAGTATGCTGATTCTTATCTTAGAAATTTAGTGAATTGACCTGATTATCAAAACTGCTTGTATCAATGCATCTGTTCTGTCCTTATTAGATATCTAATAAAATATATATTTTACTATAATCTACCTTTTAATAAGAAGTTTTTAATCTAGAATGCTATAAACTCTGGTTACTTCATTTTAAACTGACTAGGAGAATAAGGGTAGAAAAAGAACAAGCTAGACATATCTTCTTACATCTTTTTTATAGATGTTATTTAATTTAGTCCCATCCCTGCATGGTTCTTTATATGTCCTAAAGCATCTCAGAATCTATAAGTGGAACTAGACCAGGGGGGGGCAAACTTTTTGACTTGAGGGCCACAATGGGTTCTTAAACTGGACCGGAGGGCCAGAACAAAAGTATGGATGGAGTGTTTGTGTGAACTAATATAAATTCAAAGTAAACATCATTACATAAAAGGATACGGTCTTTTTTTTCAATAGTTTTATTCATTTCAAAAGGCCGGATCCGGCCTGCGGGCCGTAGTTTGCCCGCGGCTGAACTAGACAGTTCTCTCGAACCTTCAAGAACCTTGAGACCAAATGTTCAATCCTAGATTCCAGAGCTTCGGCAAGCTATCTGTTAGTGATAGTTTCAGGAGACCAAATATTGTTCTGTGGCCCCTAAAACGGGCTCCTAGAACCCTTTTGTTTTTTTCTGTAGTAATGTGTTTAGTATCAAAATTAATTTTTTAAGGTATTTTCCATGTAGACCTGCTCCAAATGTTTTTTTACTTGTTTGTTTTGGCTTTGTTTTTTTATCTTTCAGAAGCAGGCAAGGATAGTGAAACAAATAAAAAATCAGATGAAACAGTAATAATGTAAAGGAAAATTAAGAATTCCAAATGTTAGATTCTTCAGGCACCATGTTGAGCATCCCTAAAAAGAATGGTTTATCATTATCATAGGCAATCTTGGAGATATCTAGTTTAGTTTCATGTTAAGATACCTATATTTAAACTATTTACACAATCAGTTGTCTTGTTAAATATCACTTCTAGAGAGAGTATTTTCACAGTCTCCTTTTTTGGCCTATTGGAATATGTCAGTAGCTATTACTGAAAAATTTTGTTGTATATATGCATTTGAGATAAATCTGTACACATTAGATCATAGATGAGTAATATATATGGGTCTTACTAGAGAATTTCAGTGTTCTTTTATAACTAAATTCCTCTTGCTCCAGAATGTTATTCAGAAATGTTAACAGTGAATCAGAAAGCTAAATTTGGCAAGTTGGGAACTTAAAACTATAATATGTGACAGATATGTAAGGTTACAGTTTTACCTTTCCTCTGGCTGCTCTGAAAAGCCATCTTTGCATTGTTCCTGTGGCCGCCTCTCCCTTCGCTGCAGCCACCTCCGCCCCATGCCTCCTCTGCCACTGCTTTTTCGCCAAAGTCCTTTTTAAAAAATCTGCTGCAGATCACTGGCATGCCCCACCATGTCAGATGTGGCCATGGACGCCAGCTCTGACATCACCGCCAAGGACTTAAAGGAGAAAGAAGTTGAGG
Source organism: Myotis davidii (assembly GCF_000327345.1). Taxonomy (NCBI): domain Eukaryota; kingdom Metazoa; phylum Chordata; class Mammalia; order Chiroptera; family Vespertilionidae; genus Myotis; species Myotis davidii. The sequence goes on along the minus strand of NW_006296627.1, from coordinate 4,343,280 downwards.
AGGACGCAGAGAATGGAAGAGACACACCTGCTAATGGGAATGCTATGAGGAAAATGAGGAGCAGGAAGTAGATGAAAAAGAGGAAGAAGAAGGTGAGAAGAGGAAGAGGAGGAGGAAGGTGATAATGAAGAAGAAGATGGAGATGAAGTTGAGGAGACTGAGGCAGCTACTGGCAAATGGGCAGCTGAAAATGATGAGGATGATGATGTTGACACCAAGAAGCAGAAGACCAGTGAGGATGGCTAAACAGCAAAAAAGGAAAAGTTAAAATTTTTCCCCATAAAAGGTCACTGTGATCTATTCATCCCCCACTTACCATCTCAGAATCTAAACCTGGTTACCTTAAAGAGTCACAGATGACATGTGATCTTCATCACCCAAAGAACCAAAACTTCCAAGGTCCTGCTTTTTTTCTTAAAAGTACTTTTAAAAGGAAAATTTGTATTTTTTATTTACATTTTATATTTTTGTACATATTGTTAGGAGTTAGCCATTTTTAATGACCTCGCGATGACCAAACCAGCCTTTGGAACATTCTCCATCCTACTTCTGACTTTATTTGTGGAGTGACCATGTTCATTATAATCCCAAAGGAGAAAAAAAAAACTTGTAAAAAGCAAAAACAACAAAAAAATCTTACTCAGAGCAATCCAGTAACTTTCTGTGTATACACTTGGCTCTACTATAAGTAGTTGGGTTTATATGAAATGGTTAAAAGGGCCCAAAATTAAAGGTTTCTTTTTTCATTTTTAGCTAGGAAGTTGCTGTTTGTTTATTTGGTCTTTTTGATGTGTGTGAAACTGTTGTACAACAACAAACTGGAATTTTATTTTGCTGGAAAAAATAATAAGTAAATAAGTAATTGTGTTACCTTTCTTAAGTCAGAAGACAACCTTTTCCTATGGAAAACTGAAGCAAAAGGTTTCAGTTGCCTGGAGTTATAGTGTAATAGCTTTAAAATCAGGAATGAAACCACATACTGCCAGGATTAGGTATCTATTGAGTTGAGCAAACCACCTTAATTGTAAGAACTATTAAAAAGTATTTTGAAAGCAGATTTCACTCATCTAAATATTTATAAACCTATTTGTTTATATTTTTATGCTTTTATATGTATATGCATGTATATTTAAGATATCACAAAAATGTTGGTCCTTTAAGGACTTGAATTATTCCTACTCTAGTTATCTAGAAAGTTCACTTTAAAATGGTAATCTTGCCCTGGCCAGTATGGCTCAGTTAGTTGGGCATTGTCTCATGCACCAAAAGGTTTCTGGTTCTTGGTTGGATTCCTGGTCAGGGCACATGCCCAGGTTGCAGGCTCAATCCCGGGTAGGGTAGTGCACAGGAGGCAGGCAATTGATGTTCTGCTTTCACATCGATGTTTCTCTTTCTCCCTCTCCTCTCCCTTCCTCTCTCTCTAAAAATATATATATTAAAAATAAATAAATAATGTAGTAATATTATTTTGGACCCAAGACATTAAATAGTATTTTTGGAATAATGACATACAAACATAGATGTGGTTATGAATTCCCTTCTTTTCTGCCTTAAAACTCAACTTATATAATTCTATAATATATGGATATGGAACTATGCTTGTGTGAATGAAAGCTAACACTTTACCCAAGCAAGCACGTTGACAATTGTTTTTCCAATATTTAACTTCTAGTGAATTTGGTTCCAAAATCATCTTGCTTAAGCCAATTATCAAAGTGTTGCCAAAACTCTTCGAATCTCGAGACAAGGGTGTTCGAGATGAAGCCAAACTAATTGCTGTGGAGATTTACAGATGGATTCGGGATGTTCTGAGACCTCCATTACAAAATATAAACTCTGTCCAGGTGAGGCACAAAGTTTTTGCATCAGGTTAATATATGAAGTTGTTTCCTTCTTATTGTTGTTGATATTCTATCCTTACAAACAATTATTTAAATCAGTTGGTTCTTCTGAGCATAGCCAACTTGTCTCTTTTGTTACTTTGTCCTCTCAAGGTAAATACCATGCATTTGGTGATTCCTGTATCTTAGTCTTGAATCTGTAGCAGTTTAAAAGATCCCTTTATAATGCTATTGGTAGCAGGATTTAATATCTGTTTGGACAAAATTAATTTCTTTTTGTTATAATTGATTATAGACTTTATCTGATACAAATGTATCTGAATTCATGAACTAATAAGAGTGGCCAAAAAATGGATTTTCTTTTTTCTGTGTGCTCAGCAGTACATCTTCAGTGTAGTAAATATTAGTCAGTTTGTCTTATACTACAAAATGTATACAGTTTAAATTTATCTTGTCCCTTTAGAGCCATATAAATAAGAAATTAGCCCTGACCGGTTTGGCTCAGAGGATAGAGCGTTGGCCTGCAGACTCAAGCCCGCAGATCCTGCCCGTTTGAAATGAATAAAACTAAATAAAAAAAATAACAGCTTCCTTTATTGTAATGATGTTTACTTTGAATTTATATTAGTTCACACAAACACTCCATCCATGCTTTTATTCCGGCC
>NW_006296627.1:4331106-4340583 GCF_000327345.1 Myotis davidii | reverse complement strand
AGTCCCAGGTTCGATTCCGGTCAAGGACATGTACCTTGGTTGCGGGCACATCCCCAGTAGGGAGTGTGCAGGAGGCAGCTGATCGATGCTTCTCTCTCATCGATGTTTCTAACTCTCTATCCCTCTCCCTTTCTCTCTGTAAAAAGTCAATAAAATATATTTTTTTTAAAAAAGAAATTAAGTTCTTACATAAGTAAATATAAATGTTAAGTATATTATCTAATGGTAGAGATGTAGATAATCTTTTTAAAATATTTTATTATATTTACAGTTGAAAGAACTAGAAGAAGAATGGGTCAAACTGCCAACAGGTGCTCCTAAACCAACTCGGTTTCTGCGTTCCCAGCAAGAATTACAAGCGAAATTGGAACAGCAACAGTCCGCTGGTGGAGATGCTGAGGGAGGTAAGCCCATTTTAAACACCTGTCTCTATAAAAATTGGCAAGAACAGGCCCTACCATAAGAACAGGTTCACTAAGCATATTTTGTAGGACTGCCATTTAATAAAATATAAGTTGCATATAGTACTAATAATTCTATATCAAGATTTCATTAGAGGTGTGAAAGGACTGATAACAGAAATAAACTCATTCCATCCATTTTTGTTGTTTTTCTCCTGGAAGGTGGTGATGATGGTGATGAGGTGCCACAGATAGATGCTTATGAGCTTTTGGAAGCAGTAGAAATTCTTTCCAAACTTCCCAAAGACTTTTATGATAAAATTGTAAGTAATGCTAAACTTCTTTCATTTATTTCATTTTAAGTAGCTACTATAGTATGATTAGAAATGCTCTGCTGAGCCATTTCCTGGTGTACCTTTCCACCCTATATCTTCTCTAATAGAGTGAATTAGTTGCTGCTTCTTTGTTCCCATAGACTTTGTGTATATACTTACTTTTGCACTTTTTTTACATCTTGCCAAAAACTAGCACACTTTCTTGATGTCTGCCTTTTCCTATTGTCTCTCTGGTTTTACCTTTAAATATCTCTCAAATTCATCTCCATATTTTCATCCCACTGTCTAGTACAGGGGTGGGCAACCTTTTTGTGAGTGCTTGCCAAAACCAGCAAAATCTCTGACTCAAAATTCTTCTACGTGCCAACCCTAATTTTTTGAGAACATGTTACGCCTACTTGATATCTCTTAAGGTGTACGTATGTGAAGAACCTTGAAGAAATAATAAAATTCATTCGAGCGACAAAAACACAGTATATGATCTAGGAAGGCAGGGTGAGTTAAGGCAGAGGCATAGAAATTGCTCGTCCCCTCTCTCATCAATCCATGTCTATGGTCTTTAAGATAACTTGTTATGTAAAATTATTTATTTATTTAAGGTGCACCTACACTTTTTATCTGAATTTATCTGAAAAAGGAAAAAAATCGATATTAAGAAAAAAATTGTAAATGGAAGATTATAAGAGAAGGTTTCGCGTGCCAGCAAAAGTTACTGGTGTGCCATGTTTGGCACATGTGCCAGGGGTTGCCCACCCCTGGTCTAGTAGTTACTGTAGGATTTCTTGACCTTGGCACTGGTGACATTTTCCCCCCTGATAATTTTTTTATTTTGGGGACTCTCCTGTGCTTTGTAGGCTGTTTAGCAGCATCTCGGACCTTCACCCACTAGATATCAGTAATACCAATCTCCAAAGTCCTGATATAAAAAATGTCTCCAGCCTTTGCTAAATGTATTCCAAAAGACAAAAGTATCCCCAATTGAGAAACAGTCTTAGGCCAACCACCATCATATCTTGCCTAATGTGCTACAGTACTACAGTTGTCTTCTTCTTCTTCTTCTTCTTCTTCTTCTTTTTGTTAATCCTCACCTGAGGATATTTTCCCATTGATTTTTAGGGAGAGGGAAAGCGAGAGGGCAAGACAGAGAGAAACATCAATATGAGAGAAACATATCAATTGGTTGCCTCCTGCATGAGCCCTGATCAGGGCCCGAGCCGGGGAGGAGCTAGCAACCAAGGTACATGCCCTTGACCGGAATCGAACCTGGGACCCTTTGGTCCACAGGCCGACGCTCTATCCACTGAACCAAACTGGCAAGGGCTACAGTTGTCTGTTTAGAAGACTCCTGTCTTTGCTCTTGCCTCCTCCTTCCCATCAGATATCACAATGTAATTAGAGGTGTCAGTTACCAAAATGCAAATCTTCTCATATCATTGCCTCAATAAAACTCTTTAATGGCTCCCATGAGTTTTAAGATGATGTCTGAGATCATCCTGTGGCCCTTAAGGTCATTTCTGGTACCTTTGAGGCCTCTACTTACCTTCCAGTCACACCTTTAATTGCTCTCCACACTCCAGTCATGTGGAACTTCTCCCAGTATCAAATGTGCCACACTTGTTTTTTTTTTTTCCTTATAAACTTTAGGACTTAACATTGCTGTTCTTTCTGCTTATTCATTTTTCTCCCCCCATTCAGCTCATAATGTCTCTTTATCTTCTAGATCTCACGTTAAGCATCACTTTTTAGGAGAGATCCTATTTGTCAGCCTAAACTAGGTTAAAACCTCTTGCTGGGTTACCAAAGCCTTGTAGTTATTCACTAAAGAGCTTCCTATCTCTGCTAATATCTCCTTTCATATTCTATAAACTTCGGATTAACAACTAAATATTTAATAAATTGAAATGAATGGTAATGTCCTCTAGGGAGGCTAGTTTATCATCTTTCTATCCTCAATTCTTTCAAATAGTACATATTCAAATTATTGAATGATTCCTTGATCTCTAGTGGAGCATATTCTCCTTTATGGCCATAAAAGAAGAGGGTTAACATTTTACTCCCAACCTAGAAAACTAATCTTCAAGATTAGAACAGTTTTGGTTGTTGGTTATGTGATTGTTCTTTTCTGGTCTTTTTAGTGTTGTCAGTATGGAAATTCCTTTCTCCTGTAGTTGTGCCACTGCCGGAAACCTTAGAAATGCTTTCTAGCAATGTTTTCTGTTTGATACCTGCTCACTAACATTTACCTAGAAAACGAGAAGGAAAAGCCTGTGGCATCTTATTCTGTTTACTTACTTTAGAACTTAGGAATATGAAATATGAAAGTACTTTTTATATATGAACACAATTTTATATATGTGAACAAAACATTCTGATTAGCTGTACAGATTTGCAGTTTTGTTTTTTAACCAGCTTTAGAAAAGTTTCTGAAAACAGAAAATATTTATCTTTGAAACAGTAGCATGAAAGAAATAGACTTTTATTTTGCTGTCATATTTTCTATTCTACAAATGACTGGTATTGTGTCTTGCAGGAGGCAAAAAAATGGCAAGAGAGAAAAGAAGCCCTGGAGGCTGTAGAAGTCCTAGTGAAAAACCCCAAATTGGAAGCAGGCGATTATGCAGATTTAGTAAAAGCTTTGAAGAAGGTAATGTGAGGAGTTTCAACATTGGTGTCCCAACAACAGTCCAGGCCATTGTATTTTTCTTTATCTGCCATCCTTTTTATCACAAAACAGTGCTATTTAAGAAACACTATTGATGGTTTTAAATTCTAAGCATTCATTTTTAAAAGATTGATTAAAACTATTGTTCTTGGTTAGTTTGGAGAGATTTGTTTTCAATCTTTGTTTATTATCATTTTAAGTATGCTATTTAATAACATGTACACCTCAAGAAAGAGAGGACCTAGACCCAAGTATTCCAGTTTTATAATTCTGTAGGATGAACTATTTATTTTGCTCCATTTAATAGGACAGATATTACATATGAAGAATTTATTTCTTAGATAGTTAGCGGATGATGACACACTATATTGTTTCAGCATGTAAGGCACAGGATAATGGTCAATTATAAAGCAGGCAAGTACTAAATTAGAAAGAAATATTTTTAGAAAATAATTCCATTGATATTGCTTAGGTCTAACCAAGTTGATTGCTCCCGATAGATATTTTTTTATCTCCTGGCTTTTCATAAAATCTGAAAGTATAGATCAAACACCGTGGGTATGGTAATAGAATGTAAAAACAAACTGAAGACTTCATCTTGAATACAGCAAGATTGAAAACTTGGCTTGTTTTCCTCAGCCTGAAATTACAGAGAATTAAACTGGTGGGGGGAGGAGGTTAATCTTTAATTATATTAATTTAAGTACAGTAATTCTCATTATTCCAGTAGTTATGTTCTGTAAAATTACCACAAACGCTGAATTAGCAAATATTGAACCATTATTTCTCGGGGAAATACAGGGTTAGGATCCTGCAACCCTTTGATCATAACATTTTTATCAACTGACACATAAAACAATACATAACCGTGTTTTATTCTTTTTGAAGACATCTTATTTAATATATATTATTGATTTATTAACATTGAACTCATAACCAACAGCCTTATAACTCATGCCTGAACAAAGCTTATCCAACACACAAAATTTCTGTGTAAGGTACATCACGGCCTTTTTGTGCTTAGGAACACTGAACAGAACTTCAGCACTACACTTCAGGGTCATTTTAAATAGTGAAAGCACATTTTTAAAAAGCACCAAAATGAGCCCTAACCGGTTTGTTCAGTGGATAGAGTGTTGGCCTGTGGACTGAAGGATCCCAGGTTCGATTCCGGTTAAGGGCATGTATCTTGGTTGCTGCGGGCTCAGTCCTTAGTAGGGGGTGTGCAGGAGGCAGCTGATCGATGTTTCTAACTCTCTATCCCTCTCCCTTCCTCTCTGTAAAAAAATCAATGAAATATATATTTTTTAAAAATAATAAATAAAAAGCACCAAAATGCATCCAAAAAGAACCCCCAAAACATTACACTAAATAGATCACAAAAAAGATATTTGTTTCCTGTATGAAAGAAGAAAGTAGTGTTGTTTTGTTCAGTCTCAGCTGAGAATGTGCACATCAGGCAGCTCTGATTTTTTTGTAGCTCTGTGCTTGCCTATGAATGACCAGGAAAGTGCTGCGGGTAAGAAAGCAAGAGCTCTAGTGTAAAAACAGACCTAGGTTTGAACCACCATTTGCTAGCTCTGTGACCTTGAGCAAGTTAATGTCTACTTAATTTTTGAGATCTACAAAATTGAGATAATAATAGTACTTGCTTTATAGAGTTTGGATGAGTATTAAATGAAATAGGATTATAGCACCTATAAAATTGTCATCTAATTCATTCTTAATAAACGTTAGTCTCTTTATGATCCTTACTCCTCAGCACTTAGGGATTACATATAGGTGCCAATTAGATCTTCCTTGCATGTTATGCATTACTGATTGGTTAATTTGGGGAATTTGGAATGAAGCGTTCTGCTTACAGAATACCAAATCTTAGGGATTATGAAATCCAGAGTAGCCCAGCCAGTGTGGCTCAGTAATTGAACACCTACCAATTAGCCAAGAGGTCACTGGTGTGATTCCCAGTCATGACACATGCCCAGGTTGCAGGCTTGATCCCCAGTGGGGGGTGTGCAGGAGGCAGCTGATTGATGTTTCTATCTCTCTGCCCCTTCCCCTTCCTCTCTCTCTAAAATTAATAAAACATCTATATTATAAAAGGCCAGTGACCATAATGACCAAACAGCCGGTCACCAGGAGGTGCATTGATGGGTCACACGGTGCAGCGGGTCTGGGTCCTCCACAATTTCACACACTGGGCCTCTACTGTCTATATAAAAGTCTATGGTGCCATGACATGCACTGACCACCAGGGGGTAGATGCTGGGCTCAGGGCTGGCAAGCACAGTTGTGGCGTCACAAGCCTCCGCAGCAGGGCCAGGATGAGCGGGAGTGGTGCAACGCCCAGCTCAGGCTCCTCCTTGGCCACCTGCTGCTTCGCACTACTACATCCCTCAGAGGATGTCGGGACTGCCAGTTTGGTGGATTAGGCCGAAACCGGCAGTCCTACATCCCCTGAGGGGGTCCTGGATTGCAAAAAGGGTGCAGGCCACGCTGAGGGCCCCACTAGTGCACGAATCCGTACACCGGGCCTCTAGCTTTTAAAATAAAATAAAATCTATAGTGAAATGAAAGCATTACTTCTACTTGAAAAAAAAAAGGGTTTGGGGCACTTACAAGCAGCTTTTTAATACCAGCTGACTTGGGCAGTGTACCAACGGTAAAATTTTAGCAGGAAGGAACCCAGGCATAGTCGCTGTCTTGCTAAAGTGACACAGACACAGCAACTACCTGTGAGGTTTGGTAAGTGCTAGGCTCTGTGGGGTATAATATAGGAGTGTGGTAGTATGAAGAGTGCTGGAGGAAACTCTGCTAAGAGGCCTTAAATACAAACATGATATCATTAGGTAACCAAACTGGTAACTGCGAAGCCAGAAAATCCGTCAGAGGAATGGTTGCAATGGTGTTTGTAATTTGGAGTCTGCATGGACTTCTTGATGGTACCTACAGCAATTTCTACCTGTGCTCCTGGGGTGTACATGTTGAAAGCTGCTGCTCTGTGGGGTCTTCCAGAAAAACATTGTCTTAGCTTTCCCTGCCCCAAAACAAAGTCAGCGGCTTGCAGCTTCTCATCCATTATCAGAGTCTCCTCCTCTACAGTGTGCAACTCTGACAGCCCAGACTATCACTAATGGAGAGTTAGTGATTGGAAGTTGAGGTTTTATATATATTTTATTAATAAAACTTCAATGGACACATATGTAATACCCTTTGTAATAAAAAATAAAATTTGAAAAAAAAAAGAAAATATATTTGGAAAAAAAAATAAAAAAATAAAACAAATTTTATTCATTTTATTTTCAAAAAAAAAAAATAATAAAAAAATAAAACTTCAAGATGGAGTCTAAACATACTGAAGGGAAGCTCCCAAATTTGATACTGTTAAAGAAGAATCTCCTCGTTTGTAGGAAACGCAGTTGGCTAACATAGTAGCTTTCAGAGTTCTTTTAAGAGAAGGTTTTCAGTTCTCTTCTACAGGGTTGTGACTGGTTGTTGTTGTTTTCTTTTTTTCCCTGTAGGTAGTTGGAAAGGACACCAATGTCATGTTGGTGGCTTTGGCAGCAAAATGTCTTACTGGCCTGGCTGTTGGGCTAAGGAAGAAGTTTGGACAATATGCAGGACACGTAAGTAACATTTTTTTATTTTTTATTTTTTAAAAAATATATTTTATTGATTTTTTTTAGAGAGGGGAAGGGAGAGGGATAGAGAGTTAGAAATATCGATGAGAGAGAAGCATCGATCAGCTGCCTCCTGCACGCCCCCCACTGGGGACGTGCCCGCAACCAAGGTACATGCCCTTGACCGGAATCAAACCTGGGACCCTTGAGTCCACAGGCTGACGCTCTATCCACTGAGCCAAACCGGTCAGGGCAGTTAACATTTATTTTTAAGTACAAATCAACAATATTATCAAGAATAGTTTGCTCTATGCTTTAAAACAGCTCTTCAGCATAGATCTTTATATATTGGGTAATATAAATTTCTCACTAAGTTTTATTAATATTGAGCATAACTCTTCATAACATTTCAATGAAGATGTCAGTTATAACTAAATTCATTAGCTTTATGCAAAAAATCAGGCTCTTGGCCTAAAGTACTTAGTTGAGTTGAGTCGATTTGCTTATTATTTATTAACTAGAGGCCTGGTGTACCAGCGGGGTCCCTTGGCCTGGCCTCGGGAATGGCCCAATACCCACTCTCTGACATCTCCTGAGGGATGATTGCAAGAGGGTGCAGGCCAGGCTGAGGGACCCCACCAGTGCACGATTGGGCCGGGGAAGGAAGTGGGAGGTTAGCCAGCTGGGGAAGACCATGGTAGGGCTCCAGGGTGTGTCCAGCCCATCTCGCTCAGTCCCAATTGGCCAGACCCTTGCAGCAAGCTAACCTACCAGTCGAAACATCTGTCCCCTGGTGGTCAGTGCACATCATAGCAACTGGTCAACCAGTCGACTATCTGCCCCTGGTGGTTGGTGCAGCCTTAGCATATTATTAGCATATTACACTTTGGTTGAATGGACAAACGGACAATTAGCATATTAGGCTTTTACTATATAGGATACCTTGCTCTGTTCTTACAACATTATATATAGTCTAACAGGATGAAATAAAACTTAGAATAACCAGGACAGAGCAAAAATGAGAGTAGGAAAGGCCATATAAAACCAGAAGTGAAATTAATATATAAGATATATTTTATAGTGTTTTCCTATTTAAAAAATAATTTACTCATATACCTGAGACATTTTACATAGGTTACACTGTTGGTGATATATCAGTTTACTTTATTCTAAGAAATCTGACTGAAGACATTTGTTGAATATACTATTTCCTTTGTATAAATTTGGAAACAATCACATTTGATAACAGCTTTAGTAAATTGAGATATTTAACTGACATTCGTCAGTTTGCCTCTAAATCTGGTCTGAATTACTTAGAATGCTCCAGCATCTGAAAATGGACTATTAGGAGACTCAGTTAGGTTTTACTTGTTAGCCACTTACCATTTGATTCTCTAGATCCGTGGTTGGCAAACTGCGGCTCGCGAGCCACATGCGGCTCTTTGGCCCCTTGAGTATGGCTCTTCCTAAGCCTTAGGAGTACCGTAATTAAGTTAATAACAATGTACCACCTATACAGTTTAAGTTTAAAAAATTTGGCTCTCAAAAGAAACTTCAATCATTGTACTGTTGATATTTGGCTCTGTTGACTAATGAGTTTGCCAACCGCTGCCCTAGATGAACTTAAGAGTCTTCTAATAGCCGAACCGGTTTGGCTCAGTGGATAGAGCGTCGGCCTGCGGACTCAAGGGTCCCTGGTTCGATTCCGGTCAAGGGCGTGTACCTTGGTTGCGGGCGCATCCCCAGTGGGGGGGCATGCAGGAGGCAGCTGATCCATCCCTCTCATCGATGTTTCTGACTTTCTATCCCTCTCCTTTCTTCTCTGTAAAAAATCATTAAAATATATTTTTAAAAAAAAAGAGTCTCCTAATAGTCCATACCATGTGTCAGTTTTATATCATGAAGTTAATATCTAACCTCTCGTAGTTATGGTATTTGGAGCTCATTTACTCATAGAATTAAAAATAATTTCAGAGAACTTAACTGAGAAAAATGATAGTACCAAATAAAAATAAATCATGACTAGCTTGTTACCAGGGAAATAAAAATAAGGTCCAAAAAGCCTTAGTCACATAAATCATATATTGAAGTAAAATTATAATTAATATTTTTATAGCAATCAATGCATATTGTATAATATCTATGTGAATATGCTATCAGTGTATTAATGAGCTTTTTGTCATTTTTATGTTACTTATTAGAATATTTTATACTTTTTTATTAGGGATAAGTATTCAAGGTAGAAAACAATTTTTAAATACATTTCAATTTACTAAATTACCGTATTTGCCGGCGTATAAGACGATTTTTTGGCCCTGAAAAATATGCCTCCAAGTGGGGGGTCGTCTTATACGCCAGGTACACTTCAGATAGACTGCCCATAGTGCTTGCCCCGTGCCATAGTGGCCTCCCGATGCCCGCCCACTTCATTCCACATACCGTTCAGGCATCAGCAGCGC
>NW_006296627.1:4326115-4330819 GCF_000327345.1 Myotis davidii | reverse complement strand
TGCTCTCTCCCTCTATTTGTTATCTTACTTCTATCATTGACAGTCCCTCTAGGTTGTGGGCTGCTTGCCTGTGTTCCTGAGAAGCATCTACGGTACCAGTCTATAGAGTGTGTTTTCTTTAGTGAATTACCGGTATGTTTACCGGTAATAAACTTGCACTGTTTTATGTATATGTTTGATTACATACAGCCTTGTGACAGTTTTCCTGCATGTCATAAGCATTTGAATATAAATTAAAATGTTAAAATCAAATCTGATATTGTTTTACCTTTTATTTGGTGTGTGGAAGGTGTGAGGAAGAGGGGGTAGTCTTATACGGCGAGTATATAACAAACTCTGTATTTTGAGTGGAAATGTTAGGGGGTCGTCTTATACGCCCAGTCGTCTTATACGCCGGCAAATACGGTATAGTTGGTCTTGGCCCGTGTGGCTCAGAGGTTGAACATCGCCCTATAACCAGGAGGTCACGGTTCAGGGCATATGCCACAACATTTTTATGACCCCAAAAAGAAACCCTATGCCCATTATCTGTCACTTCCCATTCTTCCCTACTCCTAGACTCTAATCTACTTTCTGTCTCTATGGAATTGGCATTTCATATAAATGGAATCATACATATGTGATCCTTTGTGACTGGCTTCTTTGATTTAGCATAATGTTTTCAAGGTTAATCCATGTTATAGTATGTATCAATACATCATTTCTTTTTGTTGCCAGATAATATTCTAGCTGTTCATTTTTATAGGTTGTGCCAACTATTTTGGAGAAATTCAAAGAGAAGAAGCCTCAAGTAGTACAAGCCCTGCAGGAGGCAATTGACGCAATCTTCCTTACAGTAAGCTCACAACATGTGCTTTTGTCTAAAGTAAATTTTGTTAATGCGATATTTTGATTGTTCTTTGCAGTTGAGAAAAGCTCATTGACCACATTTTATTTCTAAAGACCACACTACAGAACATCAGTGAGGATGTTTTAGCAGTAATGGATAATAAAAATCCAACCATCAAGCAACAGACATCACTTTTTATTGCAAGAAGCTTCCGCCACTGCACTGCTTCTACCCTGCCTAAGAGCTTGCTAAAGCCCTTTTGTGCTGGTCTACTTAAGGTACAGACTCTTTTGAAATTGGGGGATATTTTATATCTAGGGAAGATTTTTCCCCCTACTAATTATGTACAGTGACTGGCTTTCGGACTGTTGATTATAGTTTTCTGAGAAGCTTTGGAAACTGAATCTAAATTCTTGTTATGTTCGTATTCTTTAAACACAAGTTAGCTTTATAGTTCTAATTGCTAAACATTTTGTTTCTTATTTGGCCCATTTACTGGCATTCAGCTGGATCTGGCCAAGCACAGGCATACAGTTTGGATTATTTGAAGATCATTTGAATGTGAGGCACTTTAGATAGAGGGCGGGAGGAGAAGGAGGCACTTACATGCTGAATGGATTATCAGAGTTTCCGTAAGCAAAAAAGAATTTCTGAAAGAGTAACTGTTAATTGGCAAAAGGAAAGCAATATTTAGCTTCAGTGAATTGTAAAAGGTAAATTCTTTATCAAACATTATTCTGACTTAACAGTAATACTTAAATTACCTTGTATTGAAATAATGTTGTTTACTTCCGGACTATAGCACATCAATGATTCTGCTCCTGAAGTCAGAGATGCTGCATTTGAAGCGTTGGGTACCGCTTTGAAGGTGGTTGGTGAGAAAGCAGTAAACCCATTCTTAGTTGATGTGGACAAACTTAAGCTTGACAGGGTAAGTTAGTAATAGATTATAATGAAATTGGACAATAGTGCATTTGTCTGTTCTGTTTTATTAAGACAAAACTGATATCAACTCATGAGATTTATTTCATCATCACTGGTGGTTCACACCTAGAGATTGAAGGTATAGCTTTTGGAGATTTAAATTTTATCTCAAGTTACAGTGATCATATTAGTAGAAACATCTTTCAAATTATAACAGAAATAAAGCTGAGTAACCATAATCTATAAAGGTGAAAACACTGTTTTAAAATAAGTTTATTCTAATATCTGGAAAATTACCTTTCTAAATATGAATGTCTTCTATTTAAAATGTGGTTATTGTAATTCTAATTTGTATAGAAATAAAATATAAGAAAGTCTGGATAATTTATCTTTGTTAAAAAGGAAACTTTTCTCTCTAAATTCTCATATAGTTGTGGTTTAAATCAGCGGTCGCCAGGTGGTCCATGAGGTCCGAAAGGTTGGTGACCACTGGTTTAAGGAAACCTTTGGAGCAGCAGTTGCCAACTGGTGGCCCCTGATGTCCGAAAGGCTGGCGACCGCTAGTTTAAATGATCTATTAAGTAATAAAATAGTGATGGTGTTTCAAAGTTGGGCTTAATGATGTTCATCTCAATTTCATTCTCTAGATCAAAGAATGTTCAGAGAAAGTAGAGCTGGTGCATGGTAAGAAAGCTGGATTGGCAGCTGAAAAGAAGGAATTCAAGCCTGTTCCTGGAAGGACTGCTTCTTCAGGAGCCGCAGGAGATAAGGACACAAAGGATATTTCAGTACCCAAACCCGGACCCTTAAAAAAAGCACCTGCTACTAAGGTTAATAGATGACTTCGAAAATATAGTTTAAAAATTAGAATTTATTTAAGGTAGGGCCTCAATCTTACGTTAATAGTGGTCCTTCCAATATGATTTCATTTGAGAAATGAACTCATTACCACATTCAAAATATAGCAGAACATCTGTTTATGAAGACAGTGTGTTCCAACAATACATTTGGTTATTTGAAATTTTAATAGAGATAAAAATGGTAATGGAAGTACAGGAGTGTGTTTTAAGGGATCAGAAAGTATTATTAAATAATGAAATAAAATGTGGCAAGGCACTTAACATTAAGTGACCTTTGTCATTTTGCTAAAAACGCTGCTGAATTGCATCATTGAGTCTCCATACCAGTCCAGGTCTTGTTACTTTTGTACAGTGTGGAAGAGATAAGTGGCTTTCCTTTAGCAAACAGTTGTCCTGTGGACTCTCTTGAGCATCAGGTTATCTACTGCATATGCAAAAAGTTTGATTCTCTTTCCCCACTCTGAACCCCAGCATGGAATTAGGGGGAGAAAACTGACTTATTGAGCATCACTTGGTGAAGCATTTTACCTACATAATCTCATTTAATCATAACAACCCTTGAGATAAATGTTTTGTGACCCCTGTTTTCCAGAAAAGGAAACAGGCTGAGCAAGGTTTAGTGTACTGCACTGACTCTTACAATTTGTTCTGATTTTTTTTGTTTTGTTAATCCTCACCTGAGGATATTTTCCCAGTGATTTTGTTTGTTTGTTTTTGAGAGAGAGAGAGAGAGAGAGAAGAAGGACGGAGGAAGGACAGAGAGAGAAACATCGATTGGTTTCCTCCCACACACACCCTGACCATGGCCAGGTATTGAGCCTGCAACCCAGATACATGCTCTTGACCGGAATCAAACCCAGAACCCTTCAGTCTGTCCACTGAGCCAAACCAGCTAGTGCTCATTCTGACATTCTGATATTTTTATTATTCACTTGTTTGTTTATTATGTCTCCCTACACCATATTGTAAACTTTCAAGATTACAGATCTTGTCAGTGCTTGATTCTCCTATCCATAACAGGAACTCGGATGTATTTATTGAATGACCAGAGTTGGAGAACTGGGACTTGAACCAGGTATCTCTAGCTACAGAGATACCTGTATTTCCCTTCATATTATGCTTCAGCATTCTAGTTCAGGGTATTGGCAGCTATTTTCTCCTTTCTCACCATCTCCTGCCACTTGACAATGACCTGGACACCTGAGTCCTTTTCTTATCTTGCTGAACCCTTCCATGCTAGCTGGCTTTCTTTTATGAGGAATTCTTAAAAAAATGGGAGAGGTGGCAACCTGCTTCAATTCCTCTGCTGAAAAAACAAGTAGGACAGTATCAGCCAGTAAGTCTACTAAGCCATAAATGTATATGTCTGTTAAAAAAAAGAAGTAGATTTATTAATCAAGGTACCTTTTGATACAGAGAGTGCAATTATATGAAAGGATCTAAAAGACATACTCTAATTAATCACAGAGTATAGAATTTTCTATTTTTAGAGTTAGAAAACAAATCTCTCATTATGGGTTGTTATTATAAACCAACAAAACCATACCACTATCAGTAAATCAGCAAATAGTAGCCATTTCCATTTAATTAAAAACCGGCATCTTAGTTTTGCTAATTATACCTTAAAAGCTTAGACTATGTTCAAGATAACATCTATACTAATAAAAGCCTAGGTGGTCCTCATGCCCTCACGTGCAACATCATCACAAGATGGCCGTCACAAAGATGGCCGTACGCGCACAGCAGAGGTGGGGCCCTGGCAGCTGCTCCATGCAGTGAGGCCTGGGGGTCCCGCGGCTCCTCGCTGCTGCGTGGAGGAGGCCGGTCCCTATACAGGAGGCGGGTCGCGACAGGGGAGGGCAGTTGTGGGCAATCAGGCCAGCAGGGGAGGGCAGTTGTGGGCGATCAGGCCAGTAGGGGAGGGCAGTTAGAGGCAACCAGGCCAGCAGGGGAGTGAATTTGGGGGCAACCAGGCTGGCAGGAAAGGGCTGTTGGGGGTGACTGGGCCTGTAGGGGAGGGAAGTTGGGGGGACCAGACCTGCAGGGGAGGGCAGTTAGGGGGAAGATCAAGCTGGCAGAGGAGGGCGATTA
>NW_006296627.1:4314141-4325428 GCF_000327345.1 Myotis davidii | reverse complement strand
AGAAACATCGACCAGCTGCCTCCTGCACACTCCCCACTGGGGATGTGCCCGCAATCCAGGTACATGCCCCCGACCGGAATCGAACCCGGGACCCCTCAGTCCGCAGGCCGACGCTCTATCCACTGAGCCAAACCGGTTTCGGCGATCATCTGTCATTTTTATCTTTTCTTTTTAGCCTGCTTAACAAATACCCATAATAAGTAGAAGGAATGATGTGAATAATAATGTTTGTTGCCCTATTAATGTTACTGCCTTGTGATAATTGGCTTTGTACCTTATGATAAACTGCTATTTTCTCATGATCTTTCAGAATACGTGAAATAAGTTTAAATCAAGATATTTGGGGGTGAGGGGAAAGGGGAAAGATCAACCAAAGGACTTGTATGCATGCATATAAGCCTAACCAATGGACACAGACACCAGGGGGGTAAGGGGATGAGTGAGGGGTTGGGGGGCAACGGGGGGATAAGGACACATATGTAATACCTTAATAAAGAAAAAAAAACAATTGAGTTATGGAAACAATTTTTAAAAAAATATTTAAGTAGAATATTCACAGATAGAATTCAGTGGGTACAGTAGAAAGTATTACCAATTGAGTTTATTCCAGAGTTCAAGAATGGTTCAATATTAATAGAAAATTTACTGAATTTATAGATGACAAGAAATCTAATTTCAGCCCTGGCTGGGTAGCTCAGTTGGTTAGAGCATCATCCCAGTACACCAAGGTTATAGGTTTGATCCTTGGTCAGGGCACATACAGGAGTCATCCAAGGAATGCATAAGTAAGTGGAATAATGAATTGATGTTTCTCTCTCTCTCTAAAATCAAGAAATACATTTTAGAAAAAAGCAAGCTAATTTAGGCACTTAAAGGGAATATAGTAAATTTTAACATATCTTTTTGATAAAAACTCTTAAACACATAGAAATGGATGAATACTTTGACATAACA
Source organism: Myotis davidii (assembly GCF_000327345.1). NCBI lineage: Eukaryota > Metazoa > Chordata > Mammalia > Chiroptera > Vespertilionidae > Myotis > Myotis davidii. The sequence goes on along the minus strand of NW_006296627.1, from coordinate 4,324,474 downwards.
TTGGAGAGGGTGCAGGCCAGGCTGAGGGACAAACACCCCCTTGCCCTCCCCCCGCCCCCGTCCCTCTGTGCACGAATTTCGTGCATGGGGCCTCTAGGTCATTTCAGAACAAGGATTGATGCTGAAGATCAATTTTTAAAAAATATATTTACACACACACACACACACACACACATTCACATATATACATACAGGGTGTCTCCCAAAAATGTATACACTAACACCTGATAGCTCACTTTTGAAAATGAAATGTATTTTAATTAAACACTGCCTTTATAATCATTCAAAGTGTGTGTATGCATTTTGTGGAGACACCACATGCGCGCACGTACACACTCAGCAGTAGACATAGCAAACCAAAAGTTATTGCCCTGGCCGGTTTGACCCAGTGGATAGAGCGTTGGCCTGTGAACCGAAAGGTCCCGGGTTCAATTCTGGTCAAGGGCACATACCTCAGTTGTAAGTTCCTCCTTGGCCCAGGTGCGTCCAGGAGGCAACCAGTCAATGTATCTCTCTCACATTGATATTTCTCTCTGTCTTACCCTCTCCCTAAAGGTGAATGGAAAAATATCCTTGCAAGAGGATTATAAATAAATAAATAAACAAAATAAACTGTATAAAACAAAGCAAAACAACAACGACAGAAATAAAAAAAGAAGTCAGTATTATGCTTAATAATGATGAATACTAGAAGTATTCTTATTAAAATGGGAAATAAAACAATAAATCCCTGCTTGTACCATTATTGTTAAATAATGCTCTACAGTTAGACAAAAGAATAAAGTAGAGGTGTTAATATGAGGAAGGAAAAGGCAAAATTATCATTTTTTTAGTTATGTGATCATATTCTTGGAAAACCAAGCAAGTCAACTGAAAAAACTAAGAATAAGATTCAGTGAGAATGGCCATCTTCAACATAACTAGAGCACTCATTTGGCTGTAAGTGAGGTACCCCGTGATTAAGTATTGAGTAAATGATATGTTAAAAATTGTCCTTTACTATTATAGGAAAGATTTTAGAGACATCAAATGTTAATTCTCAAATTAATCTGTAAATGTATATAATTCCAGTCCATCATTTTTATTTCATTAGCTCGTTCTGAGTTAGAGGTTCTTAAAATGGGTCCTACAGTTTCCCCCATATCAGTCTTCAAAAGATCTGTCTACCTTTGAAACTGCTCAATTTTGTGGGTGCCAAAAATACAGTTTTTTGTTGTTGGTTGAGTTATCCCTCATTTTTAAAAATAAAAATTTATTGAGGTATAATTCACATACAACATATTAGTTTTATGTGTACAACATAATGATTTGATATTTTATATATTGTGAAATGATCACCATAATAAGTCACCATACACAGTTACAGTGATCCCTCATTTCAATCAAATTTTCAAGAAGTCTGACCCACAAGAGTTTAAGAATCACTATTCTAAATCCTTAAGTGGTTTAAAATAAATTTTTTTTTTAATTGCATCTAGGCTGGCGGACCACCTAAGAAGGGGAAACCAAGTGCACCAGGAGGTGCAGGGAGTGCTGGAAACAAGAACAAAAAGGGATTGGAGACCAAAGAAATAGTGGAGCCTGAGCTCTCGGTCAGTATTATATAATATGTCTCAGACTCTTAAAACCATGGAAAGTCAATATCTTTGAGAAGATTTGAGTTCTTCCTTGCTGAATTCTACAACATATAGTTATTTATTACTTTTTAGATTCTTGAAATTATCTTAGACACCTTAGACAAACTTTCCCGTTATGATACTAAAATAGGAGCCTCAGCATACATATAGGAATGTTCTTGTGTTTTTACATTCTTACCATTTGTTTCCTTAAGCAGTTTTTAACTTTAATGTGTTTGTGTCTTACAGATAGAAGTGTGTGAAGAGAAAGCTTCAGCTGTCCTTCCTGCTACATGTATACAACTTCTAGACAGCAGTAACTGGAAGGAAAGGCTGGCCTGTATGGAAGAGTTCCAAAAGGTAGGTGCATAGGGATGAGCTGAGTGTGAAAACAACTATGTTTTACAGAACTGATGAAATTGAAAATGAAAGACTTGTCCTATTGCTGTGTTTTTTAACCAGTGAATATGTTTCAGGGTGTTACCTAAAGATAAGGCAGGGGTTGGGGTATTTATTTTTTAGCTTTGTAGTGTTTATCTTTCAACATCTGCGTCCTATGTTTTCTGTAACTTCATAACTTAGTACTTACCAAAAAAAATTGGTTTATTCTGAATGACAAGGCTTAGATGAATTTTAATATTATGGTATTTTTTAATATCAGTAGGAAAACAGATCTCTCCACTGAAGCCATCTCTAATCCATTTTTGTTTCCCTCTTTGTGGTCATGATTCTTGGAGGAACAGACATTATCACTTGGTGTGAGAAGCTCCTCTCAAAAATCTTTGTTAGAAAGGATCATGGTAGTCCGTTTTGGCACACGCTCTGTGACTCTAAGGAGGAGGGTGTGGAGAAACTGGAAGCACTGGAACTTGAGGCAGGAAACTTGCCTTCAAGTCCAGCATCTGCTACATATTGCGTTTAGACCTGAATTTGTGCATCTTTGAAATTTAATACTTAACCACTTCTAACCTACCCTACTGTTCTATGTTTTTAGGAAAATTAAATAAGTCAAAATATTAAGCAGTTTCTGCTACACATTAGGCAAATGAAAACTGTATTAGCATTACTTTCCTTGAAGCAAATTGTTTGTGAATTCCTAAAGTGTGGGGGAAAAAATGTTTCAATGGTATTAATATAACAACCGTATACCAAACATACAACCTAAGAAACAAAGCATTATAACAGAAGTTATATAAGCTCCCTTTATAACCCGCTTCATTCCCATTTCCATTTGTTATATACTGTTCCCTTGGAACTACTCATTACCTCTTAACTCTTATTCTTTGATTCTACTTCAAGGCTGTTGAACTAATGGACAGAACTGAAATGCCATGCCAGGCATTAGTGAGGATGTTGGCCAAGAAACCTGGATGGAAAGAAACTAATTTTCAGGTATTTTTTCACTAGAGACTTAATGTCTTTTATTGTATGTGAAATGTGTATATAAACATATTATGCATTTTCTTCTCATTATTTAGGCTTCAAAGTCCTCTGATCTTTACATATTCAAAGGAGGGATAAACAATGAGATAGCTTTCTTATCTGTTTGGATAAAAAATAAATGCAGCCCTATCTGGTTTTGCTCAGTGGATAGAACGTGAGCCTGCGGACTGAAGGGTCCCAGGTTCGATTCCAGTCAAGGGAACATGCCAGGGTTACAGGCTCAGTCCCTAGTAGGGGGCATGTAGGAGGCAGCCGATCAGTGATTCTCTCTCATCAATGATGTTTCCATCTCTCTCCCTCGCCCTTCCTCTCTGAAATCAATACAGATACATTTTAAAAGTAAAAAAATCAAAATAAATGCAGTATTTACATAGCCAATGAAAAATTACCACACAGTCTATTTAACTAATTATAGAGATGAAATTTAACAATACAGTTATTTAGTCTGAAGAGTTAGGTGTAAGGAAAGAATAGGGAAGTGATGCAGGAAGGAAAACAGGAAAAGAGTTTCCTTCTCTTCTTCAGCATATACATAGACCTCATGCAAAAAAAATTTTTTAAGTTATGAGGTCTATTTTTTGACATCCTGTTAGTCTCTTTTTGGCTTATCTTCTGCCCCCTCTTGTTCTTTCTGTGGGATCCTTAGCTGCCTCACACTGTGTTCCCTTAGCACTGTGTTATAGTACTTCATCCATACTATCCAGCTCCACAAAAGTTTTCTATGCCAAAGTTTTCGAACTACCCTCTTCCCCTCACTCCACTTTTATAACTCCTCTTTATGCAGCTGCACAGATAGATGAAAGAAGCACACCTGATTTCAGCTAATAACCTCCTGTGTGTTAGATCCATAACAAGGGATTATTTTATATTTTTTTCCTTTATAACAACTTTATTGAGTGTATAAAACTGTTTTAAAGTTACAGTGCAGCAGCTTTTAGTATATTCACATAGTTCTGCAACTCCTACCATTATATAATTTTAGAATATTTTCATCACCCCAAAAAGAAACCCCATACCCATCAGCGGTCACTCTTTATTCCTTCCAAAATTCCCACACCCAGTCCCTGGCATCTACTTTCTCTCTCTATGGATTACTTCTGGACATCTATATATATAAAAGACTAATATGCAAAGTGGCCTCTTGGGAGTTCGACCAGGAGACTGGGAGTTCAATCGCTCGCTATGACGTGCACTGACCATAAGGAGGCGGCATGGAACAAAGGAAGGCCTCCAATCAGCAGCCAGCAGTCATGGAAGGGAGACCCCAGCTGGCAGCTAAAAAGCCCCAATCGTCCCTGATTGCGGGCCAGACTTAGGGACCCTACCCATGCACAAATTTCATGTACCAGGCCTCTAGTTTTATATAAATGGAATGATACAATATTGTTGTCTTTTGTTGTGTCTAGCTTTTATTTTGCATAATGTTTTCACCTTCATCCATATTGTAGCATGTATCAATTCTACACTCTTTTTATTGCTAAATAATATTCCATTGTATGGATATACAACATTTTATTCATTAGTTGATGGACATTTTTATTGTTTCCATTTTTTGGCTATCATGAATAATGCTGCAGTGAACATTTATATACAATTCTTTGTGTGAACACACTTTTAATTCCCTTGAGTATATACCTGGAAGTTGAATTGCTGGATCATATGGTAACTCTGTGTTTAACTTTTTTGAGGAACTGCCAAACTATTTTCCAAAGTTTTTGCACCATTTTATGTTCACATCAGCAGTACAAGAGTACTCTGATTTCTCCACATCCATGCCAATATTTATTTAAATATTAAAACAAGACAAAGGAAAATACTTATGGGCAAAGGGGTCTCAAGCCACATACATCTGCCATTATTACATAACCTCTTTAAATTGTTTCCAAGCTTCTTTCTTTCTTCCACTTAAAAGTCTATAAGTTTAAGGCTCTCAAGTTCTGTTGTGTGTGTGTGCATGAGGGTTATAGTTTTATTTTTTGTGAGCAACACTATTAGGAACTCTGAATTATGTAGTTAGTATGTCCATTTATTATGTACTAGAGGCCTGGTGCATGAATTCATGCACGGTAGGGTCCCTCGGCCTGGCTGGTTGATTGGAGCCGTCTTTCCCAGTCCTTATCAGGGTATCAGGGCAATCGGGGCCGGCTGAAGGGGAGGTACTGCAGAGGTTGGCCAGCCAGCAATGAGGGCCGATTGGGGCTGCTGGCGGTGGGGTAGGGACATGGGCGGTTGGCCGGCTGTGGGGGCGGGGAAGGGACCACAGGAGGTTGGCTGTGGGAGCATACTGACCACCAAGGGACAGATCCTGCATTGAGCATCTGCCCCCTGGTGGTCAGTGCACATCATAGCGACTGGTGGTTTGGTTGCTTAGGTTTTTTAGATGTATAGATAGTTCTAGAGATGCTATGCACGAAATTTGTGCAAGGGGCTCGGCCCTCACAGCCCCAGCTGCCTCAGCCGGCCCTTGCAGCCCACCTTTGTCCAGAAGGTTGTCCAGATGGTCATTCTGCTGTTTGGTTTGTTAGCATATTAGCTCTTTATTATATAGGATTGGGAGATGTATATTCAGTACTATCCTATATAATAAAAGCCTAATATGCAAATCAACTGAACAGCAGAACAACTGGTTGCTATGATGCACACTGACCACCAGGGGGCAGATGCTCAATGCAGGAGCTGCCCCCAGCCTGCAGGCCCCAGGCCAGCTAAGGCAGGTGCAAGTGGGGGCCCCTGCAGTCGCCCTGCAGAAGGAAACAACCAGCAGTGGCAGGGGGCGGGGCCAGCGAGTGGGCAGCACCAGACCGGCCAAGGCGGGTGCGAGTGGGGGGGGCCCAATCACCCCACCAGTTGCCCCACAGATCAACCCTGATCTCCAGCCAGGCCTAGGGACCCTACAAGTGCACTAATTTCGTGCACCGGGCCTCTAGTATAGAAATAATCATATAAGGAGACTATAGAAATTAAAATTTTCAATTCATTAAATTTCCATGTGATAACATCTATAATAATAAAAGGGAAATATGCTAATTTGACCGGACATCATTCTGGACATCCTTCTTGATGAAGCCAGGGCTGGAGGGAAGCCAGCCGGGTCCCAGGTGCCTGCGGGCAGCCCGGGGGAAGCCAATCTGGGTCCCGGGTGCCAGAGGGAAGCTGGTGCTGGCAGCTGGGGGAAGGAAGGCCTACTCTTGCACAAATTTTTGTGCAACGGGCCTCTAGTCCTATATAATAAAAGGGTAATATGCAAATAGACCGAATGACTAGTCTCTATGACGTAGAATGACTACCAGGGGACAGACGCTCAGGAGTTGTCCCCTGGTGGTTAGTGCACTAACCACCTTAGCGCTGCAGCGACAGCAGCGCTAAGGATGTCCAACTGCATGGGGAATGGGCCTAAGCCATCACTTGGACATCCCCCGAGGGCTCCCAGACAGCAAAAGGGTGCAGGCTGGGCTGAGGGATCCCCTCTTTCTTCCCTCGCCTCCAAGCGCATGAAAGTAGTGCACCGGGCCTCTAGTTGTTAATATTTTAAAGCATTGAGTGGTTTGATTTTTTTCCCTTAGCTGTCACTTAGCTACTTTAATTGCTAACAAAGGATAAAAATTATTTTGCTTGTTTAAAAGTCTGATTTTAGATTGGTCATGTTCTCAGCTGGTCTTAATTTTGTTACTATAGAAATAAGTACATAAATAAATGTCTTTGGCTTACTCATAACTTTATGGTAACTTTATCCTTTTTCAGGTGATGCAGATGAAGCTTCACATAGTTGCTTTAATTGCCCAGAAGGGAAATTTTTCCAAAACGTCAGCTCAGATTGTCTTAGATGGCCTTGTAGATAAGATTGGAGATGTGAAATGTGGGAACAATGCAAAAGAAGCTATGACAGCAATAGCTGAAGCTTGCATGTTGCCCTGGACAGCTGAACAGGTTAGTGACACAGCTCTCTTACCCCCAGTTTTCCCAATTTTGTCTCAAATTTTCATTTAAAGTTACTTTTTAAGCTTAATCTTATCTTTTCAAGTATGTTTTAGATACTGTGTTTTTTACCTTTAATAATACACTGTTGCATAATAATTAAACTCTATCTTAGTCAAGAATAGTCTATTAGAGATGAGAGTGATTTTCTCTTAAAACATAATTCAGAGTGATCATTAATGAAAGAAAAGTTATAAACAGTATTTTCCTGTCAGTTAACTATTTTTCTTGTGTAGGTTAAATATTTCATTTCTAAAGTCATTATTGCAGCTGTTTTAGCATCACAAAACCATGCTTCATCCACTTCTGCCTTCATGTCGTGCTATATTTCCATGAGAAATATCAGAGATCTGTTTGTTTGTTTTTCTCCTGCTCCAGGTTATGTCAATGGCATTCTCTCAGAAGAATCCCAAGAATCAGTCAGAAACTCTGAATTGGCTATCAAATGCAATAAAAGAATTTGGTTTTTCTGGGTAAGTCAGAAAAAAATCCAATACAAAATAATTAAATGTTTTGCAAATCTCTGGTGATTATATTTGTTGCAGCTATCTCTGCTTATTTCTGAAACACCAGAGCTGAGTTATCTAATTTATATAAAACAACCCAGCTGGCGTGGCTCAGTGGTTGAGCGTTCAACCTATGAACCAGGAGCTCATGCTTCAATTCCCGGTCAGGGCACATGCCCAGGTTATAGACTCAGTCGGGATCGTGCAGGGGGCAGCTAGTCAATGATACTCTCATCATTGATGTTTCTCTCTCTCTTTCCTTTTTCCTTCCTATCTCTGAAATCAGTAAAAGGATATTTTTTTTAAAAATTCCAGAAACCTACATTTATTCCTCAAAAATCTATACAGGTGCTCTTTGACCTATGATGTGGTTACATCCCAATAAACCCATTGTAAGTTGAAAATATCATAAGACAAAAATATGCCTAACCTACTGAACATCATAGCTTAACCTAGACCTTTCACATGCTCAGAACACTTACATTAGCCTACAGTAGGGCAAAATCATCTTAACACAAAGCCTATTTTTTAAAAAAATGTTAAATATCTCATGTAATAGAGTATGCATCTCTTCATATCATTTGTAAAGTCAGAAAATCTTAAGTCAGCCTTGGCTAGATGGCTCAGTTGATTGGAGCATTGTCCCATGCACCAAAGGATTGTGGGTTCTATTCCTGATCAGGACACATATCTTAGCTAGGTTTCAGGTTCAGTCCCATGTCAGGGCACATATGGGAGGCAACTGATTGATGTTTCTCTCTTACATCAACTTCTCCCTCTCCCTCCCTCCCTCCGCTATCTCTAAAATCAATAAACATATCCTCGGGTGAGGATTTTTTTAAAAAAATCATTAAGTCAGGGACCATCTGTATTGGCTTATGCACCTGCATTTTGATATCCACTAATACTAGAATTCTCTACGTAATTTTTCCTCCAGTGTTATAACTGTCCAACAGAAAAGCCAGTTCCAAGGATTGCTAGTCTAAATTACTGCATATAATCACATTTGTTGAGAAAGCTATAGTGCACATTGATGAATTAAAGGCTCTCAGAAGTCATGCAATAAAGAAGTTTGTTTAACTTGCTGTTTTTCCAAACTTATGTGCATATTGAACACATTTATTTCATTAACAAAATTTTATAGAGCTTATTTTATGCTAGGCATTTTCTAAATAATTTATTTGATTAAATCATCATAAAAATCATGTGAGGATTGTTTTCTCTGTTTTATGAATAAGAATACTTACTAGGGCATAGAAAGTTTAAATATTCTGCTTAAGTCACAGCTAAGTTATGGCAAAGCCAAGATTTTAACACAGGCATTCTGATTCCAAGAAAGAATATTATACTGCTATACCATGTTGCCTTTCTCTGTGCCATGTTGCTTGTTACAATCTGCCTCTTAATATCTTGCAAAACAGTGTTCTGAGTTCTACCAAGTGAAGAAATACTACTTACTCCACAAGTTATCATTCAAGTGTCATTAAGCAAAGAATTGTTATGTCATTACCTGTGGTGTCTTCCATAGTTGAGGGTATTATAATTTCTTCTTAATTGTATAGTCTTTGCTGAAAAACTAATTTCTTGGCATGACATAAAAGCCAGGTGAATATTTTTCTTTTTTAATTATACTTATCCATGACCTTATATTTATTCAACTACTACATAAGAGCAGCATCTATGATATTCCAGTCATTTGTTCCAACCCCTAGGAATACATCATGGACAAGATGACAATAAAAAATATACCAGGAGTATAGGAACAACAGAGTAAAAAAAGGCAGGTTTAGAGGTTAGGTGGAATCACCTGACTGTGGTTTATCATAAGATAGAATAAGAGTCCATCCAGAAACAATAACGTTTGAGCAGAGACCTTCAGGACATGAGTTAGCTGAGAAAATCTGGGAGAACATTCTAGACCAAGGGACAGCAAGTGCAAAAAACCCTGGGGTAGGAGCATATATGATATATTTAAAAATTGGAGGGAGTGATTGTTCTTTAGAATGTAGCTAGAGTGGAATAAGTGAGGAGATGGAGAGTGGTAGGAGATAACATTAGAGAAAGAAGAGGAAGCCAAGTCATATAGAGCTTGAAAATTCGTTTTGTTTTTAATGCAGCAGAAATCTGGTTGAAAGCCTCTGTGTAGAGGGAGAGAGGCAAGAGGTTGCAGAAAAGCTATGAACTAAAATTTCAGATAAGAGAATAGTAATTCAGAAGATGGCATAAGAAACTAGACCCCATTGGTTCATATCCCTAATCTGCTGTTTTTCCAGCTTTGTAGCCTTGGACAAGGGGCTGCTCCTCTTTTGACCTAATTTACCTTTCTGTAAAATGCCAAAATGGTACCTCATAGGGTTGTTGTGAAAAATACGTAAAATGCTGAAAACTGGACCTGGCAGATGATAAGAGCACTAGGAATGTTGGCCTCTTTTAAAAGTGGGGGTAGAGGAAAGGAATAGAAACTGATATTAGAGATTCAAAGTTTGAAGTTGGAAGTCATTAGAGGATTTCGAACAGAAGAGTAACAGGATCATTCTGACTATAGTCGAAACAGATAGTGAGGATCAAGGGCAGAAGCAGGATGACTACTTAAAAAGCTATTGGAGTAATGCTGTCAAGAAATTTCAGTGGCGGAGGAGGGAAAATGGCGGAGGTATAAAGGGACGTGTCTTGTGTCTTCTCCTGGAGCAGATAAGGGTGAGCAGCTGAAACGGGTAACATACAGCCCGAATAGGCAGAGGATTTTCAGCTGAGAGACTGTCTGCAGCTCGGAAAGACCGAGGACCCCCAGGC
>NW_006296627.1:4298590-4311770 GCF_000327345.1 Myotis davidii | reverse complement strand
TGATATGAAAAGGGACAGACCCAAAGACTGAGAAACAGCGATCAGGCTATCATTCCCCAGAAGGGAAGTAGGGGAGGGCGGGGGTAAGGGGAAGAGATCAACCGAAGGACTTGTATACATGTATATAAGCCAAAAATGGACATGGAAATTTCAGTGGCTTGGAGATAGTTTGATACAGGAGGAAGTGTTATGATTCGGAATATATTTTGAAAGTAAACCTGACCAAAGAGTGGGCATAAGAGAGGAGTCAGGGTGACTCTGGGGTCAAGAATGACCTGAGTAACTGGAAGCATGATGTGGCTCTTTACTATGGTAGGAAAGACTGTGGGAAGAACAGGTTTTGGGGTCAGGGTTTGTTTTTTGGTTGTGTTTTGTTTTTTTAATATTTTTATTGATTTTAGACAGAAAGGGAGAGGGAGAGAGAAATAGAAACATAATGATGAGAAAGAATCATTAATCAGCTGCCTCCTGCATGTCCCCCACTGGGGACCAAGCCCACAACCCGGGCATGTGCCCTGACCGGGAATCAAACCCGGGACCCTGGAGTCCATAGGCCAACGCTCTATCCACTGAGCCAAACTGGCCACAGCGGGGTCAGAGGTTTTACAATCTGGAGTGGTTTTGATAGTTGTAGGGCAACATCTAGACATAAGTGAAAATGTCTCAAAGGCAGTTGGATATCTGAATTGAGTTCAGGAGAGAAGTCAACACTGGATTTAGGAGTAATTAGCATATAGATAGTGTGTAATTTTTAATGAGTGTAGAAAGCAAATAGGTGAGATTCCAGGATATATCCAAAGGAAGGCACTTCTAGAGTTTGGCTTTTTAAAACTATTGAGTGTTTTGTTTGGTTTTAATTCTAATTGTTATTTCTTCTAGATTGAATGTGAAAGCTTTCATTAGCAATGTGAAGACAGCGCTTGCTGCAACAAACCCAGTGAGTATATACCAGCATATATAAGAACAGTACAGCCATCTTTGCAGTTCTGCTGTTATTTGAAATATTCTTTTTGTTCTGCCTACTAGGCTGTGAGGACTTCTGCTATTACCCTGCTTGGTGTAATGTACCTGTATGTTGGTCCCTCTTTACGAATGTTTTTTGAAGATGAGAAGCCTGCTCTCCTATCTCAGATAGATGCAGAATTTGAGAAGGTAAAGATTTCACAAACTATGCAATCTATTGGTGAACTTCAGAAAGCTCATATTAGTTAAATTTAACCTTTTAACCCTTTGGAACAAACAGTATGATTGTGTTTGCTTTTATATGCATAAAGTATCCCTAGGAAGAGTTCCTAACAAATTAATAACTTTGATTGTCGATGAGGAAGAGAACAGGGTAACCATGGTATGGGATGGGAGGTTTTCCCCTTTATATCCTTTGTGCCTTTGGAATTTCAAATATTTTGAATGTATGACCTATTGAAAAAGTACATTAAATATAACATTAAAAATTTTTAAATAAAAAATATTGTCCCTCCTTGAATAAACTTTGTAATGGAAATTGCTAAGTTTTGGCAGACTTGCTGTATAATGTCTTGGGCATACAAGTCAAAAGACAGCCTCATTATTAAGAAATCAGATTCTGATAGGTTTTATAAAAATGTATTTTGCCATATAGTCTCAAAATTGGAACCTAAATAGAAATTAAGACATGTACTGTGTAAATATTAGGTATTAAGAAAGAATAGGAAATTTTGACACAGGCACCATTCTCCAACTTATTTGCTCTCAGGTCCTTCATCAAGTTCACTAGCCTCAATGATTTATTTGTTTGGATGTAGATGCAGGGCCAGAGCCCACCTGCTCCAACCAGAGGGATTTCCAAACACAGCACAAGTGGTACAGATGAAGGAGAAGATGGAGACGAACCAGATGATGGGGGCAATGATGTTGTGGATCTTTTGCCAAGGACAGAAATAAGGTTGGTTTATAGGAAATGGTTTATTTGATTTATTATACTGAAAATTTTTTGGTTTTTTGTTATTCCTTACTAGAGGATATTTTTTCCATTGCTTTTTAGAGAGAGTGGGAGGAGGGAGGGAGGAGAGGGAGAGAGAGAGAAACATCTATATGAGAGACACATGGACTGGTTGCCTCCTGCACACGCCCAGGTACGTTCAGGAATCGAACTGTAGACCCTTTTGTGTGCAGGCTGACGCTCTAACCTGCTGTACCTCACCAGCCAGTACATACTGCGGTTTTAATCTGGTGCCTTCTCTTTTTCAGGTAGGGATACTTCTGTGACATCATTATTTTTTAGGAGTCTGGAATTAAGGTGGTGTCTTTTTTTTTTTTTTTCAGTGATAAAATCACTTCAGAGTTGGTATCTAAGATTGGTGACAAAAATTGGAAGATCAGGAAAGAAGGCCTAGATGAAGTGGCAGGTATTATCAATGAAGCAAAATTTATCCAACCGAACATAGGTGAACTTCCAACTGCTTTGAAGGGTCGACTCAATGACTCAAATAAAATCTTGGTATGTAGAACATATGCCTGTTATATTTCTTGCCCCCTTCTCCTTTCAGTAGGTTCCTTTTCAATTAAATTGTTGCCAGCAAAAAAATGAATGGTCACTTTACTTGCTATGGACTTCAAATAGCTTTCTTTAATTTCTTAGATATGCCACAAGATATGCTGGTAGATGGCAAGTTTATAAGTCAAATTTTTATGAAGCTCAGATTTGCTTTTTACAGTATTCTAATGTTAAATATCTTTGTATAAAACTGCTTGTATTATACATAAACATGCTTGATTTCTAATTCTTAAATTTGAATTTTTATGTCAAGATTTTAATAAACTAGACTTTACCAGTGTAATCTCTGGGCTAAAATTCTAATGCTTCTATTTTATGAACTAATGATAAAAGCAGTGGCCACCACCTAAAAATTATTAATAAGCTAATTAGAGTAGCATCATACGAGCTGACTTCCCTGTCTCTTAGCAGCAGATTTGTAAAACTTTGTGTACAGCTTGCTCATGATTTGAACATGAAGTGTTGGCTCTTTCCACTCAGGTGCAGCAAACATTGACTATCCTCCAACAATTGGCAGTGGCTATGGGCCCAAACATCAAGCAACATGTGAAGAACTTAGGCATTCCTATCATCACAGTCCTTGGAGATAGCAAGGTAAACCTGACTCCTCTCTACAGCTCCAATCTGGAATAAGCCAGTCACACTCCAGAGCTAAGAATAATTATCTTTTCTTACATGTAAGGGTACATATAGAGAAGAGAATATTAGGAGGAAAATAGTAAACATTTTTTACCAACCAGGCAGTATTAACATGACCAGATATATCACTTACTAGCTTTGTGATACTTAGGTAAGTTATTTATCTTTTGATTTTTGTTTTATCTATGAAATTTCATTGTTACAGAATTAAGTACGAGTCTGCACATATACCTGTACCTGTTTTATATAGTATGTACTCAATAAATGGTTGCTATTGTGATTATGACATCGCTGTTAAAAGTATCAGTATAAAGAGTAATTAAATATATGAATTTTTGGATCATGTATTTATTTTCTACCTTATTTCTCTAAACTACTAGAACAGGATCCTCTAGTACTTGATTAGGATACTTAGTTTCATTGAATGTTGTAAGCCTCTTATGTTTAGCCATACATTGAGTATTTTTAAATGTGTCTTTATTTTTGTACTAGAGGCCCGGTGCATGGATTCATGCACTAGTGAGGTCTCGTGGCCTGACCTGCACCCTCTTGCAATCCAGGAACCCTCAGGGGATGTCAGACTGTGGTTTTGGCCCGATCCCTGCAGGCCAGGCTGAGGGACTCCACCAGTGCATGAATCCATGCGTCGGGCCGCTAGTATGCATATAAAATCTTTGGCTAATCCCTTCCTGCCCTCCCCCTTCCCCCTTCCCTCTGAGATTCATCAGTCTGTTTCATCAGCCTGTGCATTGAGCGTCTGCCCCCTGGTGGTCAGTGCGCATCATAGCTGCCGGTCAAATGGTCAGAAGGTCACTTAAGCTTTTCTATAAATAGATAGATAACACATTTAATGTGAGAAATTGGGCTATTTTAATATTTTTGTGTCAAATAAGTACTCATTCTATTAATACAAGTTAAGATAAAAACATAAATGTTAAAGTTGTTAGTAACCATTATGTATTCTCTGACATTTAGAATTACATTCTTTAGATAAACATGAACATAAGAGCACCCAGAGGTTCAGGAAACAAAACCTAAAGAGTTATTCTGCCCTGGCTGCTTTGGCTCAGTGGATAGAGCGTCAGCTTACAGACTGAAGGGTCCCAGCTTTGATTCGGGTCAAGGGCATATGCCCAGGTTGCAGTCTAGATCCCCAATAGGGGGCATGCAGGAGGCAGCCAATCAATGATTCTCTCTCATCATTGATGTTTCTATCTCTCTCTCTCTCCCTCTCTTTTCCTCTCTGAAACCAATAAAAATATATATATTTTTTAAAAAGTTTGTTCCCCTTACATGATATTTTATGCATAGGTCACTGTTTTGCCTGGTTAACTTACTACAGGATCTGTACAAGTTGAAGTTTTATGTATCTACTGTAATTTGGAGTTTTAATACAAACAAAACTAGATTATGTTTCAAAGAAGACGGTTCCAAGTATGTTCATATGGACCTTAGAGAAACCTCCATGTTCATGTTCACAAAGAAACAAGCTTTTCACTTCCTACTTCCTCCAAACCATAGTCAATGTTATTTTTACAAATTCTCTCCTCCATTCAGAACAATGTTCGAGCTGCCGCCCTAGCGACTGTGAATGCTTGGGCAGAACAGACTGGCATGAAGGAATGGCTGGAGGGAGAAGATCTTTCTGAAGAGCTCAAAAGGGAAAATCCTTTCCTGAGGCAAGAGGTTAGTACTACAAGTATCACATTGTCTTACTCACGTCTTTTATCTTCTTAGAGGCTTGGACCTACTTAATAAGTATACAAATGTGGACAGAATGTATTTCATTATAAAACAGTTCATACAATGAAAGCAAATTCCTAGAGTTTTTGTATTCATTTTTCCCCCCTTTCATGTGCTTTATAATAAAACTTTTAAAGGACTAGTCTTTTTGTGAAATTTTCTCTTTCCTGTCACTCTTAAATAGTAAAGTAAGGGGTTTTAATCAGGGCATAAAAATGGAGTTAACATTCAAAAATCCATAATGTAATATCAACAGACTAAATACTAAAAAAAACCATAAGATCATATCATTTGACATAAAAAAGGGATTTGAGAAAATCCAACACCTATTCATGATAAATTTAAAAAAAAACTCATCAAGTGAGTAATAGAAGAGAATTACCTCAACTAGATAAAGAGCACTTGCAAAAACCTTTACATAAAATACCATATTTAGTGGTGAAAGCCTGGATGCTTTCTTCTAAGATTAGGAACAAAACAAGAATGTCCACTTTCACTACTATTATTTAGCAAAGTCCTGGAAGTTCCAGTCACTGCAATAAAGCAAGAAAAACAAATGAAGATCTTACAGATAGGATAAAGAATAAGTAAATTTTTCTCTAACTGCAGATAACATGACTGTCTACAAAGAAAATCCAAAGGAATCTACAAGTAAACTAGAAACTAATAATTATTTTCAGTAAGATTTCAGGATACAAAATCAACATACAAAAATCAATCACAGTTTTTAATAATGCAGTGAACATGTGGAGACTGAAATTAAAAATAATACCATTTATAATCACTGTAAAGAAAATGAAATCTTTAGACACACAAATTTAACAGAACAAATACAGAATGTGTATACTGAAAATTATAGAGTGCTAATAAAAGAATTTAAGGATGTAGCCTTTCAACAATTAATTCTGGAGCAATTGGCATTCATAGACCAAAAAGTAAACCTCAACCTAACCCTCATATCTTACACAAAAATTAACTCAAAATGGATCATGAACTTAAATGTTAAACATAAAACTGTAGAACTTGAACAGTGCTTCTCAACCTGTGGGTTGCAACCCCTTTGGGGGTTGAACGACCCTTTCACAGGGATCGTCTAAGACCATTGAAAAACACATACATAATTACATATTGTTTTTGTGATTAATCACTATGCTTTAATTATGTTCAATTTGTAACAATGAAAATACATCCTGCATATCAGATATTTACATTATGAGTCATAACAGTAGCAAAATTACAGTTATGAAGTAGCAACGAAAATAATTTTATGGTTGGGGGTCACCACAACATGAGGAACTGTACTAAAGGGTCGCGGCATTAGGAAGGTTGAGAACCACTGATATAGAAGAAAACTTCACAATATAGAAATTCTTAGGCAAACAATTCATAGACTTGACACCAAAATCACAATCCATCAGAGAAAAATTGATTAATTGGACCTCATCGAATGAAGAGCTTTTACTATGTAAAAGAATATGTGAGACCTAGTTGGTTTGGCTCAGTGGATAGAGCGTCAGCCTGCCCACTGAAGGGTCCCAGGTTCAATTCCGGCCAAGGGCACATGCCTGGGTTGCGGGCTCCGTCCCCAGTGGGGGGGCGTGCAGGAGGCAGCCGGTCAATGATTCTCTCTCATCATTGATGTTTCTATCTCCCTCTCCTTTCCTGTCTAAAATCAATAAAATATATTTTTAAAAAAAGAATATGTGAAGAAGATGAAAAGAAGGCTACAGAGTGGGAGAAAATATTTGCAGACTAATAAAGGACTATTATCTGAATATATAAAGAGTGCTCAAAAGTAAAAAGAAAATCTAATTAGAAAATGGGCAAAAGACATGAACATATATTTCACTGAAGAGCAGATACAGATGGCAAATAAGCCATGAACGGTGGTCAACATTATTAGCATCAGGGAAATGCAAATTAAAACTTAAGATAAGATATCACTACTCACCTATTAGGATTACTAAAGTAAAAGCTAAAGATAACACCAAATACTGGC
Source organism: Myotis davidii (assembly GCF_000327345.1). Taxonomy (NCBI): domain Eukaryota; kingdom Metazoa; phylum Chordata; class Mammalia; order Chiroptera; family Vespertilionidae; genus Myotis; species Myotis davidii. Next base: position 4,304,856 of record NW_006296627.1, on the reverse strand, counting down.
CAGGATATAGGGAAACGTGAACACTGCTGGTGGAAATGTAAAATGGTACAACCACTCTGGAAAACAGCTTGGCAGTTTCTTATAAAACTAAACATGTAGTTACTATATGACTCAATAATTGTGATCTTGGGCATTTCTTCCAGAAAAACGAAAATGTATGTTTACAGAAATGCCTATTTGCAAATGTTAGCTTCATTCATAATAACCAAAAAGCTCGTAACAGCCAGATATCCTTCAACAATGAATGGTTAAACCGTTCTATGTCCATATGTAATATTATTTAGCAATAAAAGAAAAAAGTTATTGATGCATACAACACTTTAGATAAATCTTCAAGGAATTATGCTAAGTACCAAAACCAACCACAAACAGTTACATACTGTGTGCTTCCATTTATATTAAACATGTTTGAAATGACAAAATTTTAGATATGGAAAACAGATTAATGGTTACCAGAAAGTGGGGAGGAGGAAGAAAATGGGTGTGGTTATAAAGGGCACCACAAGGGATCCTTTAGATCAGCGGTCACCAACCAGTGGACCACTGGTGGTCCATGAGGTCTGAAAGGTTGCTGTTTTAGATGGAACTGTTCAAAATTTTGACTATGGTGGCAAATGTTCTGACATACATGTGATGAAATTATATAGAGTATGCACACATACACATATGAGAAAAACTAAAACTGGGGCAATCTGAATAATATCAGTGCCTTGTATCAGTGCCAATTTCCTGGTTGTGATACTATAATAATAGTTTTATAAAGTGCTACTTGAGAGGAAACTGAGTAAAGGGTACATGGGATTTCTCTGCATTATTTCTTATAACTGTATTTGAATCTATATTCATCTCAATAAAACTTTCAACTAAAGGTAAATATAGCCCTGACCGGTTTGGCTCAGTGGATAGAGCGTCAGCCTGCGGACTCAAGGGTCCCAGGTTCGATTCCTGTCAAGGGCATGTACCTTGGTTGCAGCAACATCCCCAGTGGGAGGTGTGTAGGAGGCAGCTGATCGATGTTTCTCTCTCATTGATGTTTCTAGCTCTCTATCCCTCTCCCTTCCTCTCTGTAAAAAATCAATAAAATATTTTTTTTAAATGTAAATATAGATATGAATTATTTTAGAGGTATAGAGAGCAGCTGTCAATGTAAGGCTGAAAACAGGAACCCTGGTAGATCTTATCATCTTATGGTTAAATAAATGTGTCTCTTCTCTAGCTGCATAGTTCTTAGAATTAAAAACAAACAAAAGATAAGAGAATGTTTTTATCTTTAAAATATATTAAGAAGCCTTAGCCAGTTTGGCTCAGTAGATAGAGTGTTGGCCTGCAGACTCAAGGGTCCCAGGTTCCATTCTAGTCAAGGGCACATGCCCAGGTTGCAGGCTCGATCCCCAGTTTGCAGGAGGCAGCCGATCAGTGATTCTCTCACATCATTGATATTTCTCTCTTTCTCTATCTCCCTTCCTCTCTGAAGTCAATGAAAATACATATCCTATATAATAAAAGCGTAATATGCAAATTAACGGAGCCACCTGTCACTATGATGCGCACTGACCACCAGGGGGCAGACGTTCAATGCAGGAGCTGCCCCCTGGTGGTCATTGTGCTCCCACAGGGGGACCATTGCTCAGTCAGAAGCCAGGCTCATGGCTGGTTAGCGCAGTGGTGGTAGCCTCTTCTGCCTCCGCAACAGTGCTAAGGACCCCTTGGGGAGTCCCCTAGGGGTCCCAGACTGCAAGAGGGACACACACACACACACACACACACACACAGTGCATGAATGTTGTGCACCGGGCCTTTACTATTATATATATTAAGAACTACGAAAGTTTTACAATTTAATATCCAAGTATGTTCCAAAGAATCGTGTCCTTATCTTAAGGAAGATTGTTATCTTTGCACATATTATTTAAATATAGCACAGTTCTTAAACAATGAAAATTACTGATTTTATACTGGAAAGTTGTAGTGTGAGCACTAATTCAGTGTTTGGTTCTGATGAAATCCTTAAGCCTGAGATCATTAAAACAGTTTTTCTCTTGAAGTGTGTAACTAGTCTTTATTTCTTTTGGCAGCTTTTAGGCTGGCTGGCTGAGAAACTACCGACTCTTCGTTCCACCCCCACAGACCTTATCCTGTGTGTTCCCCATCTCTACTCCTGCCTGGAGGATCGCAATGGAGATGTGCGGAAGAAGGCCCAAGATGCCTTGCCATTCTTCATGATGCACTTAGGATATGAGAAAATGGCCAAGGCGACGGGGAAACTAAAGGTATTACTTCTTGCTGCTGCTGCTGTTATTGTTAAAAAACATCAGAAAAATATTGAACATGAATTTATGTAGGCAAGAGATTATATTACCTCCTAGGAGTTTCAATTCGAAATCCCAGTGAGAGCAAAAATAAAATATTTAGCAGTATAGAACTTCTCAAGAACCTGCTGGCTCTGAAGGGGTGAAAATGTGGCCTTCTAGAATGGTAGCTAATTTAGCGTGACTTCATAATGTGTGTTACTTCTCTTGTACCATGTGCTTACTTCATTGGGATTTCAAAACTAGAAGCTCAAAAGATTTGTTTGATGACAGATCTATTAGTAAGCATAAGATGAGCATATCTTTTGTGTCCTCTGACCTCTGTTATATTATCTCCCTAGCCAACTTCTAAAGATCAGGTGTTGGCCATGCTAGAGAAAGCCAAAGCTAACATGCCAGCCAAGCCTGCTGCACCTGCTAAAGCAACTTCCAAACCAATGGGAGGGTCAGCTCCAGCCAAATTTCAGCCTGCCTCAGGTAACTATTCTGAGAGAGTTAAAAGAGGGCGGGAAATAGCCCAAGGAAACTCTAATAAAAGAAATCCAGCCTTCATTTTTTATCACATTTCTCATGGCTTAGATCCAACCCCTCCCTCCATCTCCCCTTATCCTTCATTCACAAACAATTGTCAAGTGCCTATTTTACACCAGTAACTCTGCTGAGGGTACAGAAGTGATTAATTTGTTTACAAGTCTAAAAAGGAGTTTGGGAGTAGTTCATTGAAATACTCCAGAAAGCAACTGTCCATCCTATTTTTAAGGTTACCACAACTGTTTTCTGTTATTGGATATTATAATTAGAGGGAGAATTGGGACCATCTAGCTTAATCCCCTTTATTAACTCACAAGGAAACCCAAAATGTTAAGTGACTTGCAAAAGGCTAGACCAGCCGTGGGCAAACTACGGCCCTTGGGCCGGATCCAGCCCTTTTGAAATGAATAAAACTAAAAAAAAAAAAAGACCGAAACATTTTCTGTAATGATGTTTACTTTGAATTTATATTAGTTCAAACACTCCATCCATGCTTTTGTTCCGGCCCTCCGGTCCAGTTTAAGAACCCATTGTGGCCCTCCAATCAAAAAGTTTGCCCACCCCTGGGCTAGACAGACAGCCAATCCTGAACCAGCATAGAACTCCATTTACTCATTTTCATATGAGTTCTCCTTCCTCTGCACTGATCCATTCTAATATTTACTAATTGTCTTCAAGAGAAATTAAAGATTGATTTCTTCATCCTGATGTTCAAATTCTATCATGTAAAATAAAACTTTAAACTGTAACTACTTATCTTCTAGACTTATTGCTTAAACAAAGTAATGGTCTGTTTAGTGTGATAGAAAGTGTGATGCTTGGAAATTTTACATGGATAAAACTGGTGGTATCAAAGTGTATATTTGGTTACAACATTTATTAGAATCTTGCAATGTAGAAATAACTGAGTATCAAAGATGACAGGCCCTGCCCTTAAGAAAGTATCAAACTAGCAAAAAGGTTTTTTTAAACTGCTATTTAGAAAATAGTTTTAAAAATGCAGATTAATGTTATAAAGAAGATGTATATAAATTTATTGACTTTCTTGAGATTATGCTTAAAGAGGAATTCAGAGAGAAAAAAGATTGGGGGGAAATCTAATGAAAATATTTTATAAATTGGTACATTTAAAATTGCAGGCTTTCTTGTTCTTATATATTTGATTATATAAAAATAAAGTGATATTAGAATTTTCATTTATATTACATGCTTTTTTTCCTCAAAGGACCTGTTGAAGATTCTGTTTCCAGCACTGTAGAACTCAAGCCTGATCCAAAAAAGGCCAAAGCTCTAGGGGTTTCCTCTAAAGCAAAGGTATGTTAACTCTGCATACTTACATATAGAATTACTTTTAGGTATGTTTTATACACTGAATCATTCTACTAATGACCATATGTTTTTTTGGTTTTTTGTTAATCTTCCCCTGAAGATATTTTTCTACTGATTTTTAGAGAGAGTGGAAGGTAGAGGGAGAGACAGAGAGAAACATCAATGTGAGAGACACATTGATTGGTTGTCTCCTACACACACCCTGACCAGGGCCGGGGAACCTGCAACCAGAGTATGTGCACTTGACTGGAATCAAACCCAGGACCCTTTAGTCCACAGGCTGACGCTCTATCCACTGAGCTAAACCGGCTAGGGCAAGGTCATATATGTATAAAAAAACATTACCACTCTTTTTTTTTTTAGGAGGAACCCATTTATTAACATTAGTGACTAGTGGACTCCGGGAAATAATTTCCAAATCAGAGTGAAGTAACATGCAGAGGCTTCACTTTTTATAACCTTACTAGTAGCCCAGTGCTTGAAATTCATGCAATTGTAAATTGTTTGCAATATCTGGCCATTTGGGGTTGCATGTCATGGTTATGAGCTACGTTGTATCAACAGTTGTTCTTTAGACATAGTCCACCTCTCTACTGTCACTGTCTGAGATGCAGGTGAATGAGAGTCCTGGCTATCAGGCCGCTGAGAGCTGTCTGACCAAAGGCTGATTCTGGCTGATTCTGTGAGGGTGGTACTTCCTCCTCCCTACTGTCAGTTTCCACAGCTGTGATGAGGAAGCTGGTGTGACAGAGGGAGCCATGCCCTCCAAGCTGCCCTTTCTCTCACTCTGCTCTATGTCCAGTGGTCTCTTTCTCTGCCAAGTTTTCCAAACCTACCGCTCTCAGCCGGCAAGGTCCCAGGAGCCCGTGGGCGTGGCTAGGCTCAGGCAGCCTCGCCTCCCGGGCCTGCAAAGGCCCTGGGAGCCCACAGTTGCTGCTGCGGTTGCTTCCTGGGGTGCCTGACACCTGTGTATGCAAACTAACTGCCATCTTTGTCAAGTTATTTTGCATAGTCACTCTGGCTGGTGGGCGTCGCTTGAGCATAGCAGAGGGATGGCTAATTTGCATGTTTCTCTTTTATTATATAGGATGGGGTCATTGTCTTGCAGATATGAGTCCGCCCCCTTTCGTGGGCTTACAGGAAGGCCCCCAGGTGTGGATGATCTGTCCTGGGGCCAGCGATAATGACCTTCCCCCGCCCCAGGGCAATGCATTATTCACAGTTTCTATGGCCTGACACGCCTTGCAAGACCAGTTTCCTCCTCATTCCTCGCTACCTTGTCCCACAGCTTCTTTTAGCCTTGTGGAGCAACAAATCCGCAGGGGGTGTTTCTGGTATCCAGGTATTCAGCCCTGCAACCTTGAGAGCGGTGGGGGTGGTCAGGATGATGGTATGTGGTCCCCTCCAGGTAGGAGTCAGTCCTTGGGTGGTCTTTACCCAAATAGAATCACCAGGTTGGAAGGCAGAACTTCTGGGACATGCTCCTGGACTGCCCTCTGGGTAGACTGCAAAGCCTGCAAGAACTTGAGTAAAAACTAGTTATGGATTTCAGCCTTTACCCACCAGAATCTGTAGAGGTGGAAAGACTTAGTTATATCTAGTAGCACTAGTTGGCCCATCCTCCTTGCTCTGATCATGTCTGTCTAACTGCCTAATATATTACCTCAAGGATCCTGGCTCTGAATTCTTTTAAGGAAAATGGATGCTGAATTTCTTCTGTAGCTGCTTCGTGCTGCAGAGGGACGGAGTTTTCTCTCAGAGCCAAAAGATCCTTGCTGTCTGTCAGAGGGATGATGAGGCCTGGGCACAGAAGGAGGTGGGCTTGTGACCTGGCAGAGACAAACTGTAACAAATGGTCTGGTGGAAGGGAAAGAAAACTTTTCAGTGTTGTAATGTACCCCACAAATCACACAAGGATGCCTCAAGAACTCTAATTAAGGAGTCACATTTATTTCACATCTGGGACTACGAGGGGGCATTTTGCTCTCTCAAATCTCATAGTGATTACATAGCCCCAACACCAGATTAATATAGGCGAAAATCACAAAGGTATTGATTACATCTCAGGGTTTGGAATAAGGAACCTGGTTTGCAACT